>NC_057794.1:286893523-286926586 GCF_018294505.1 Triticum aestivum | reverse complement strand
CGCCGCCGCCTCCTGCGCGCCCGCCGCCACCGACCATCGCCGGCACGCTCCGCCGCCTTGCCTCGCGCCGGTTGCGCCGCCCTGCGTCGCCGGCTTTGCCTCTCTGCCGCCGGCGAGCCGCCACTCGCCGGAATCCACTCCGGTCAGATCCGGGCGGGTGGATGAGATCCACCCATCCCCCCAATCCAAACGCCGTCATCTCAACCCGGATCCCTCCGTCCCAGGATATCCTCGTCCCGTTGACTTTTTGCACAGGGTATAAATTTCTACTAAGTCCTCGGAATTCCCAGATCCATGTGCCCTTGTTCATCACATCGTAACTTTGCATCCGTAGCTCCGATTCATGCATATAGCATATCAAAATGTTCATCTCAGAGAGTACATCATTTCATTCCATTGCATCATTTTTCATTTGAGTTCATCTTGATGCCCGAAATGCTGTTAGAAGAGGGCTATTTGGGTTAATTGTCAGATCTGCTACTCCGTTTAGCACTTTTGTCATTTTTGCCATGATTAATGTGTGCATGCTATGACCTGATGCTCTACTTGTGTTTTGTTAAGGGTTTTGTCATCTTTCCAGAGGTGCAACCCATGTATTTTTAGGATGTGTGTGATGACTTGTGCAAGCTTGCAAAGTGGTGCACTTGCTAATTCTGTTTTCAGGGACTTAGTAATTTCACTAAGTCCTGGAGCTGTTTATCTCATGATGCCATATGTTCTTGTTGTTTCCTAGTGATCCGTGCCTCTTTTGAGGATGATCACTAAGGATGTTTTGTTAATCTTGTAGTGCTCGATCCATCCATGCCTTTGTTTTCAATTATGGAGCACCCTAGCTTGAGTCAATCGAGCTCTACTTTTGCTACTTTGTGAATCTGGGCAGATTGTCAACTTGTTTGCAGTTTTGCCGGTGATGTTGTAGTTGATCCGTGCATGCTATGCTATTGTTCTTGCCATGACTAGCTTGCATTTTGTGCCTTCTTCATGGGTGTATACTTGTCTTGCCATGAATTGCAACGTAGTGTGTGCATCGAGCTCGTAAACATGCCTACTTGAGTTATATTTCAGCATGTGTCAGTTTTTCACTAAGTCTGAAACTGATTATGTTTTTGCTATGTTCACGTGCTTGCAATTGTATTTTCCGATCCCTTTTGGCTCAAGGTCACTAAGGGACTTTTGTTAAGCTCTTTGAGTAGCTCCATGCCATGCTTTACTTCGCCATGTTCAGTTCCTGTAGCATGTAGTTTTGTGGCTCCGAAGAGTGCTACCTGATCTGAAATTCCGGACAAGTGTTAATTTCACTAAGTCCGAGAACTGTTTGTCATATGCATTTTTGCCATGCTTGTTTGAACCTGTTAATGGATGAATTGGCCGTATCTTAGTGCTAGACTTTTGTTAAGCATCTTGTATGCATCCCTGCCATGTATTTTGTTGTCTTGTTTGGGTGCTGTAGCATATTCATCTCATTGCATTTAGATGCCTACTTGCTGTAAATCGCAGACCGGTGTCATTTTTTGAATCACTTGCCATTTCCAAACCGTAACTCCGATTCCGGCGTTCTTTATATCGTTTTCAAGCGATTTCATCTCACCTTTCCAGTGGCACACTTGGATTTCCAAGTTGAGGTCAGGTTCTTTCATCTCTTGTCAAATCATGCATATGCATCGCATACCGCTTGCCGCATATCATATCATGTTCATGTGTTGGTTGTTTACTATGTTGTGTGCTTCTTTTCCGGTGTTGCTTCTTCGGGTTGGTTCCAATAACGTCGTGTTGTGAGGATTCGTTCGACCACGTCCGTTTGTCTTCCTCATGGACGCGTTCTTCTTCCTTGCGGGATTTCAGGCAAGATGATCATACCCTCGAAATCACTTCTATCTTTGCTTGCTTAGTTGCTCGCTCTTTTGCTATGCCTATGCTGCGATACCCACCACTTGCTTATCATGCCTCCCATATTGTCGAACCAAGCCTCTAACCCACCTTGTCCTAGCAAACCGTTGATTGGCTATGTTACCGCTTTGCTCAGCCCCTCTTATAGCGTTGTTAGTTGTAGGTGAAGATTGAAGTTTGTTCCTTGTTGGAACGTGGAGATGTTGTTCTTTGTTGGACCATGTTTACTTGTTGGGATATCACTATATATCTTATTTAATTAATGCATCTATATACTTGGTAAAGGGTGGAAGGCTCAGCCTTATGCCTGGTGTTTTGTTCCACTCTTGCCGCCCTAGTTTCCGTCATATCGGTGTTATGTTCCCGGATTTTGCGTCCCTTACGCGGTTGGGCTATTATGGGAACCCCTTGACAGTTTGCCTTAAGTAAAGCTCTTCCAGCAATGCCCAACATTGGTTTTACCATTTGCCACCTAGCCTTTTTCTTTCCCTTGGGTCAGCCAGCCCAAGGGTCATCTTTATTTTACCCCCCCGGGCCAGTGCTCCTCTGAGTGTTGGTCCAACTGAGCGATGTCCGAGGCTACCAGGGGCAACTCTGGGCTGGCTTACCCGACGTCTGGCTCATCTGAGTGTGCCCTGAGAAAGAGATATGTGCAGCTCCTATTGGGATTTGTCGGCACATTCGGGCGGTGTTGCTAGTTTAGTTTTACCCTGTCGAAAAGTCTTGTTGTACTGGGATACCGAGTCTGATCGGAATGTCTCGGGTGGAGGTCTATTCCTTCGTTGACCGTGAGAGCTTGTCATGGGCTAAGTTGGGACACCCCTGTAGGGATTTGAACTTTCAAAAGCCGTGCCCGCGGTTATGGGCAGATGGGAATTTGTTAACGCCCGGTTGTAGAAAACCTAAAGTCGACCTTAATTAAAACGAATCAACCGCGTGTGTAACCGTGATGGTCTCTTTCCGGTGGGGGCCGGGAAGTGAACACGGTTGTTGGAGTTATGCTTGACGTAGGTTGTTCTAGGATCACTTCTTGATCATAGATTCTCGACCGTGCTTTGCTTTCTCTTCTCGCTCTCTTTTGCGTATGTTAGCCACCATATATGCTAGTCGCTTGCTGCAGCTCCACCTCATACCTTTACCTTACCCATAAGCTTAAATAGTCTTGATCGCGAGGGTGCGAGATTGCTGAGTCCCCGTGGCTCACAGATACTTCCAAAAACCAGCTTGCAGGTGCCGATGAGACCGTGCAGTTGACGCAACCAAGCTCAGGAGGAGCTCGATGAAGATCTTGTCCTTTGTGTTGTTCCGTTCTAGTTGATCAGTAGTGGAGCCCAGTTGGGGTCGATCGGGGACCTTTGTCGCATTTGGGGTTCTTCTTTTATTTTGGTTCCATAGTCGGACCTTGATTGTATTTGGATGATGTAATGCGTTATTCATGTAATTGTGTGAAGTGGCGATTGTAAGCCAACTATGTATCTTCTTCCCCTATTGTATTACATGGGTTTGTGTGACATTGCTTTCAATGCGGTTATGCCTCTGAGTCGTGCTTCGACACGTGGGAGATATAGCCGCATCAAGGGCGTCACACGACAGCTGCATCCTCTTTTGCCGCTCCTGACTCCTCGATTTTCATGCCTGCTATTTTATCCCACTACCCTTATAAATAAGATCGGGGCGCCTTCCATTTCCCCCCTTTCCTATTCGCATCGTCTTCCTCCTCGCGACCCGAAGACCTCAAGCATCGCCGCCGCCGTCGTTGATCTTCTAGTCTGCACCAACTAGGCCGCTGCATCACCCTGTTCGTACCAGATCTCTTAAGATACTCCGCCGTTGTGTGTCTCTGGTAAATACTCCTTTCCTTTACTTGTTAAATCTGCATTAGGGTTTCGAAGTTTCTTCGGTGTTCGTCAGTGTTCACCAGCACTTTCTCTGCTTTTCCTTTAGCATCATACTGAATCTAGCTAGGCCTAATAGTTTCCCCTTGCGGCTGGATCTGTAGCATTAATCTGCCGTACTACTGCATCTTACTATTCCTGTATAAATCCTTATCTGAACCTTCTCTGTTCTGTTTAACACCATTGTAAGGCTCAGAAAATTTTGCTTTTTTGAACTACGGTAGATCCAAAATTATATCACCATCTTGTGAAACTTGTTTCCGCAACACTTAGCAAATTTTCAGATTGGTTTCTGCCTCCCAAGGGCGGTTTAACCTTTAGTAATTGATAATCCGTCATATGTCATTAGCCCTCTCTTAAACCGCCATCTAGACTTGAATAACAATGCCTGGTTCACTTCATATGTATACCTTGAATTGTCGGTTTAACATTTGACAAACACATATGAACCGCCAATCGTAAACCGTCCATTTTCCTTTTACAGACTCTAAGATGACGAAGCAATCTGCTGCTTGCAACTGGGTTCCATCTCGGATCACAGAAACACAAATCAATGGATATGTCACCACAGGTGCTTTAGCTTCAAAAAATGTCCTCCATTGGCGAGTTCCTGGCCCTGAGTGCCCTCTTGAGCCTCAAGACGAAGAAGTGATTGTGTTCATGCAACATTTAGCTCGAGGTTTCAGTCCTCCCCAATCAAAAATTTTCCGGGATGTTCTTGCCAGGTTCCAACTTCATCCTCAAGATATTGGACCAAATTCTGTGTCCAACATATGCGATTTCCAAGTATTCTACGAGGTTTACCTGCAAGAAGAACCAACTATCAATCTCTTTCAAGATCTCTTTCACTTAAACCGCCGGACTGAATTTTCTGACGGACCCAATACTGAACTTGGGGGTGTGTCGATCCAAAAGAGGAAAGAGGTTGAGTTTACTCACGCCAAACTTCACAGCCATCCAAAAGACTGGAACCAAACCTGGTTCTACTGTCAGAATACTGCCCCTGCTGAAGAGAATCCTTTACCGGGCTACCGTCCGCACCGGCTCAGCAATAATCACCCTTTACCTCAGAGATTGTCTGCCAAAGATTGACAAGCCTATGCACCTCAACTCGCCAAACTCCATGCTTTCCTTGCCAACGGTTTAACTGGTGTTGATCTCGTCCGCTGTTGGATTTCATGGTGCATTCTACCTTTAAGCCGCCGCCCTAGATTGATGTTTGAATATACCGGCAACACCAATGATCCACAACGGTTTGATGAAATAGAACTGACTGATGATGAAGTCACTGAAGGTGTAAAGAAAATACTTGATGAACCGCTCATCATATGTACTCAAATTGGTCTGCATCCTTTTTATGCCTCCAACAAACCGCCAGCGGTAAAGACTTTAACCTTGTACTTTTCCTGATCCTTCTCCGCTTTAACACTACGGTCAGGACCCCGATTCTGAGTCACATTGATCTAGCCGGTAACACCTCATATCACTTTGCAACCTCACGCACGATACCCCACGGGTGTCGCCTTACCATGGCCCGGGACCGTTTGCGCCTTTTGGCTCACGTATATGATAGTGTCGCTAGCATCCATATGACAGAGAACCCGGGCCGACATGGCTAGTCGTGAACCCAAAGCGGCACAGACTTATGGAGATAGGCATACATGAATCACATCCTGCATGTCGGTCATCAGCGAGTGATTCCGGGCTGTAGCACTGGGCTAACAGGACTCCGGGGAACCCGGACTGTAGCAGGCTAGGCAGGACTCCGGAAATCACCGCGTGACATTTCCCCGAAGGGATAGACATAGGAACGAAGTGAAACACATGCCGGCCAGTTAAGTGTCCTGAACAGTAGTGCTGGGCTAGCAGGACTCCGGTGAACCGGGCTGTAGCCGACTACTATGGCTCGAGGAGCACTAGACTACATTTCCCCATAAGAAAGCTTGCCAAGGATAAACAACTAGATTGTCGGATCCCACTCATACCAAGCATTTCAATCATACACACAATATGCCCGATATGAGTACATACAACATGACATCACAACAAAACTCTACAACTCAAGTACTTTATTTAAAGGCTCCAGGGAGCCATACATAGCATATTCATACAGGTAGGGGTCACATGACCCGACACTCAAGTCATACAAACATACAAGCACATGCGGAAGCAACTAGTCTGAGTACAGACTCTAGAAAGAAAGAAGGCTTCTCGAAGCCTGTCTATCTACATAGGGCCCTCCATGGCCAGGATCACCACCTGGGTGGCTAGTCACTCGCCGACGTCAAGGTCTACATAGAACCCATCAGAGGGGGCAGTGTTTTCATCTGAAAACAGTAATTAAGCAAACATGAGTACAAAGGTACTCAGCAAGTCTTACATCAGAACCTACTAAACATGCTTATTCTCAAGAAGGTGGTGGGGTTAATGCAGCAAGCCAGCTTTGACTCTTGGCTAAGCTATCCTATGGAACTTCACCAGTAAAATAGTTTTCGCACACGAGTTCACTACTCACCAACACAATACTCCACCGTGGATCCTCCCTCGTCATCCTACGAGAGGGCCATCCTCGATACTCACACTTATCTTGAGTCTTTTAGTAGTATCCATTAACTTGTCTATGAACTGTATAGGCAACCAAGTAGTCCTTTACCGCGGACGCGGCTATTCGAATAGTTTTATACCCTGCAGGGGTGTACTTCGTCATACATGCTTTCACCACTTACCGCCGTTTACACGACATGTACTTGGCAACCTTCAAGCGGAAGCCCAGCGAGGGTGTCGTCCACCGCCTACCTAAACACTTAAGTCTCTAGTCCAGGTTTATCGCCTATCCAGGTTCCATCCGTAGGGAGTCCGGCCGGGGTTTCCACATACGGCCCCGAATGATGTGAACAGGGTTCCCGGGACACCAAACGGGTGACTCGGTACACCGTGCCACGGTGTATCTACCGCAACATAGCCCACCCCTAGGGTCAGCGCTACGCACGGCCGCCAAAACATAACCTACAAACACAAGAAACTATTTGCAACTCTTGGACAGAGTACTAGGGTGGTTAAGAAGCCGAGAGGGTCAATTAAGGATCCCAATGTATGTTAGTAGCTGAATCTTAAATCACACATACAGATCTCAGTTCTTAGGGACGGCCTCAATGAAACAACCCACCATGTACTCCTACATGGCCTCTCATCGATACCTTTACCAAAACATGTTCAACACATCCCTCACATTACCGGCATAAGCATTTCACTCTGGCCCATCACCCAGATGAACCAGACCTGACACAACTCTAAGCATAGCAAGGTAGGAATCACATACATGGCTCAATCAACTCCTACACATGCTAGTGGGTTTCATCTAGTTACTGTGGCAATGACAGGTCATGCAGAGGATAAGGGTTCAACTACCGTAGCACACAGCAGTTTGAATCGTGTTGTCTTAATGCAGTAAACAAGAGCAGGAGCGAGAACATGGGTTTGTATCGGAATGATCAATGGTTGCTTGCCTGATGGAGTGGTAGCGGGATACTGCCCTTCAGTTGGATACTCGTGAATATCCTCGGAGGCAGAACCTACCACGGAGAACACATCGGAACACAATCAACACATGACGATATGCAACAATATGATGCATGCTATGACATGGCAATATGATTGTGTCTTGGCCTAATGCAAGCTAAAATAGAAAGGGATGAACTCATTTGAATCAAGGATTCAAATATTAGCTCATTAAACATGGCATTTATAGTGCATTACCTTATTCTGCCTAAACAGCAAGGTAAACTTGTTTTTTCATGCATGAAACCATTACAGATGGATAGATTGAATTTTTCTGATAATTTTTCATATATAAATTATTTCATTTGGAGTTACGGTTGAATTTCTATGAATTTTTGAAGTTTGAACTATTTTCTGGAATTTCCTGTATATAAATAAATCCAGAAAATGCATTACTGCGTCAGCATTGCATCATGCTGACCTCAGCAGGTCAAGGGCGCCAGCCCAGGTCAAACCTGACTGGTGGGCCCCTTCTGTCAGCCTCTCAATGCACTAACTACGTTTAGTTAGCCTAATTACTGGGCAGGGCCCACTAGTCAGTGGCTATACTAATTAAACTAACTAATTTTAGTTAGAAACTAATCTGGATAATTAGCAGAGGGGGGTGGGCACTTGTCATTGACTCAAAGGAGTCAACCCGGGCCCACCCAGGGGTCAAACTGGGTCAACTCACCGGCGGCTCGACGCCGGCGAGGCCCGAGACGGCGGAGGGCTTCGGATTTGGTCCTTCGAAGACCAAATCGACGACGGAGACGTGCTACGCGTAGCTGGGGCTCGTGCGCATCTAGTGGGGCAAGTGGGAGGAGCTGGGGTGGAGCGAGCTCGCCGGAATCGAGCTCGTGGCGGCGGCCGGAGTTCAGGCGAGGTCGGTTTCGACACTACGGTGCACGGGAGGAAGAGCTGGTGGTGGCTACGAGTTCCTGGTGCTGCACTGAGCACGGTGAGGCGCTCGGACGCGTGCTTGCACGGCCGTAGCCACGAAGGCGACATGGCCGGCGGCGGGGAGCTCTCGGGTGCGGTGGAAACGGCGGCTACAGGGGCCAAACGAGCATGGGGGCTAGGGGGAAAGGAAGAGGAGCTCACAGCGGAGTCGGAGAGGGGGTCAGCGAGCTCGGGGAGGTCCTGGCAACGGCGAATCAGCTGCAGACAGCTCGGGTGCCCGAGGTTGAAGACGAGGGCGAAGGCGGCGTTGTAGGGCTTTCGGCGAAGCGTGGCTCGGTGGGGAGGTCGAGGGAGTCGAGGCGGAGCTGATGGGCTCGTCGGAGGGGCGAGGGGAGGTCTCTGGCGGTGACTACGGCGATCGGCAGCGAGGGACACGCTCGGCCATCGCGGGAGAGGATGAGGGGGACAAGGGGGAGAGTGAGAGAGTGTGAGAGGGAGACGTGGGGGTCGCGTGGCGTCCTCTGGGCGTCTCCCGACGTCGGCAGAAGCAGGAGGTAGCCGGCGCGTGGCCGGCGCGCGGCGAGCACGTGCCCCTGCCTCCTGGCGCAAGGTAGGGGGTGACTGGCTGAGCCAGTAGGCTGGGCCGAGCCAGGTAAGGCCCAGGTGGGCTTCTTTCTCCTTTTTTTGATTTAGTTTTTGTTTTCTATTAAACTGCAACTGTTTAGCTTTATTTAAAATACTAGAACATTTCCAAAAATCCTGAAAATAAATGTGGCCTCTGTTTGGATTATTTCCAACAGGAAACATTTATTCCCAGAATTATTTGGGCATTTAAATTATTTTATAGCATTTAAATGCCCAAATTCAAATACTTATGATTTAATTCAATGACCTTCTGTTGACCTAGAAAATTGTGCACCAATTTTGCCAGAGGTTCTAACCTAAGACAAAGAGGGTGAACATTTTAGAAGGGCATTTCAGGTTCATTGAAATTATTTTTAGTAAACCCTAGTTGATTTCAAAAGGGGGCTGGGGGTTCTGCCTTCCCCATTTCAAGTTTCTGATGAAAAGTAAACATGATGCACACTCTAATGCATGGACTAGCTAGGGTGTGACAACTCACCCCCACTCAAAAGAATCTCGTCCTGAGATTTAGAATCCTCCGAGAAGAAGGTGGGGTACTCGAGTCGAAGACGATCCTCCCTTTCCCAAGTGGCTTCTTCCTCGGAATGGTGTGACCATTGAACCTTGAGAAACTTGATATTCTGACGTCGAGTGGTACGCTCGGCCTGATTAAGGATACGAACGGGATATTCCCGATAGGAAAGGTTATCTTGTAGATCAAGTGTTTCGTGGTCCACTCCACGGATAGGATCCGCGAAGCAACGCCTGAGTTGTGAAACGTGGAAGACATCGTGAACTCTGGAAAGATGCGGAGGTAGTTCCACTTGGTAGGCAACTTCTCCTTGTTTGGCAAGAATGCGAAAGGGTCCAATGTAACGAGGGGCCAATTTGCCTTTGATACTGAAACGATGTGTTCCCTTTAACGGAGTAACCCGAAGGTAAGCCTTCTCGTCGACTTCATAAGTCATAGGCTTATGTTTACGATCATATTGACTCTTTTGACGAGATTGGGCTATTTTCAACTTCTCACGAATAACGCGAACCTGCTCTTCTGCTTCCTGAATCATATCCGGGCCAAAGAGTTGTCTTTCCCCGGTTTCTGACCAGTTAAGAGGCGTTCAACATTTTCGTCCATAGAGAACTTCGAAAGAAGCCTTGCCTAAGCTGGCTTGATAACTATTGTTATAAGCAAACTCCGCGAATGGAAGGCATTTCTCCCAACTCATTCCGAACAAGATGACAAAAGCTCGGAGCATATCTTCCAGAATTTGATTGACTCGTTCTACTTGACCACTTGATTGGAGATGGAAGGCGGTGCTAAAGGAGAGACGAGTTCCCATAGCATTTTGGAAACTTTCCCAAAATCGAGAGGTGAAGAGACTCCCACGGTCTGAATTAATTTCCAATGGAACACCATGAAGAGACACTATTCGGGAGATGTATAAATCGGCTAGCTGGCTAGCGGTGATACTCTCACGAACAGGTAGAAAGTGGGCTACTTTGGAAAGTCGGTCGATCACGACGAAGATGGCATTATTCCCTCTCTTGGTCCTGGGAAACCCAATGATGAAATCCATACTGATTTTATCCCATTTCCATTCGGGAATAGCCAAAGGTTGAAGAGTGCCAGCAGGCCATTGATGCTCTGCTTTAACACGACGACATACGTCGCAATTAGCAATGTATTGAGCGATTTCTCTCTTCATCCTAGTCCACCAAAACCTCTGGCGTAGGTCTTGATACATTTTAGTACTACCAGGATGAATGGTGAGAGGGGATTCATGAGCTTCCTTAAGGATCAACTGACGCAGATGTTGTTTCTTGGGAACCACCAAACGGTTCTCGAAGAAAACAGCACCTCACTCATCCATGGAGAAACATTTAGCGACTCCGCTAGCGATGTTTTCCTTAATCCGGGATATGCCCTTATCATACCACTGGGTGGTTATGATTTGATCCATAAGGGTAGGTTTCGCCACCAGGGTGGATAGGAATTCTTGAGGAACAATGTGAAGATTTAGCTTACGAAATTCCTCATGGAGAAATGGTTGACTTTGTTGTAACATCAGGTTGTTACAATAGGACTTACGGCTTAGCGCATCAGCCATGACATTGGCTTTGCCCAGGGTGTAAGTTATTCCTAAGTCGTAATCCGAGATCAACTCAACCCAACGTCTTTGCCTGAGATTCAAATCTGGTTGAGTGAAGATGTATTTCAGACTTTGGTGATCGGTGAAGATCTCGCAACGATTACCGGGAAGGTAATGTCGCCAGGTTTTAAGTGCATGGACTACAGCTGCAAGCTCTAGATCATGTGTGGGATAATTTTCCTCATGTGGGTGTAATTTCCGTGAAGCATAGGCAACTACTTGACGATCTTGCATGAGTATGCAACCTAGTCCTTGTCGCGAGGCGTCGCAATAGATAATAAAGTCCTTGGAGAAATCTAGTGATACCAGTATGGGAGCAGATGTCAGGCGTCTTTTCAGTTCCTGAAAACTGAACTCGCACTGTCGAGTCCACTCGAACTTTTTATCTTTCTTGAGGAGTTCAGTTAGATGTTTAGCAACCTTGGAGAAATTTTCGACGAAGCGGCGGCAATAGCTCGCTAAGCCAAGGAAGCTCCGAACTTGCTTAACCGTCTCAGGTGGAGTCCAATCAAGGACGGCTTGAACTCGCTCGGGATTGACAGCAATACCCTTGCCAGAGATTACATGGCCTAGATAGGTCACTTCTGGCAACCAAAATTCACACTTGGAGAATTTGGCATAAAGGCGATGCTCTCGAAGTTTCATCAATACCAGCCTTAGATGTACGGCATGTTCCTCTTCATTCTTGGAGTAGATGAGTATGTCATCGAGGTATACTACGACGAATTTATCCAAGTACTCCATGAAGACTGAGTTCATTAACCGAGAGAAGGTAGCCGGGGTATTGGTTAAACCGAAGGACATGACGGTGTACTCATATTGGCCATAACGAGTAACAAAGGCCGTTTTGGGAATGTCCCCGTTTCTGATTTTGATTTGATGGTAGCCCAACCTCAAATCCATCTTGGAGAAGACTGAGGACCCAGCGAGCTGATCATATAGATCGTTGATCCTGGGAAGCGGGTATTTGTTCTTGATGGTGACCAAATTGACAGGTCGGTAGTCCACAACCATTCAATCCTTTCCATCCTTCTTCTTAACGAAGAGGACGGGGCAAGCCCAAGGAGAGGAACTAGGACGGATGAAACCCTTTTTCAAGGACTCATCGAGTTGGTTCTTAAGCTCGGCTAGTTCTAAGGGTGCCATCTTGTAGGATCTTCTAGAAATTGGAACGGTTCCTGGAACAAGGTCTATCACAAACTCAACATCCCTGTCAGGTGGAACACCTAGTAGTTCTTCTGGGAAGACATCCGGAAAGTCTCGGACTACCGGAACATCCTCAAGGTCTGGAAGGGGGTTGGCATTTAGGGAGTAAAGCTGGCGCTTGGCCACTCGAGTTAAGACATTGACTGTCTTGCCCGATGGGTGAGTAAGTTGAACGGTTCTAGTGGCACAATCAATCTTAGCGTAATGAGATGACATCCAGTCCATACCCAAGATGATGTTTATGTCCGTGGACTTGAGAGCTATTAAGGATGCAAGGAAGACAAGTCTATCGACAAGAATTTCGTTCCCATGGCTTACTCTAGAGGTTTGCCATTTGGAACCCGGAGTTTGAATTACCATGGAAGTGGGCATGTCACAGAATGTCGTGTTATGCAATCGAGCATAGCTCTCGGATATGAATGAATGAGATGCTCCAGTATCGAAAAGAACAGATGCCGGATGGCAGTTAACAAGGAGTGTACCAAGGACGACGTTGGGATCCTCATGAGCCTCCTCGGCTGAAACATAGTTGACATGGCCACGTACAGTGGTGGCCGGCTTGGCGTAGAATGTTTTTCCCGCGGGCTTACCACGGCCAACGGACTTTCCAGTTTGATTGGGGTTGTTGTTCTGGGGACACTCTCGGGTATAGTGACCCGGCTCTCCACACTTAAAGCATGTCACCACATTGGGGCGTGGAGCAGCATTAGCAGCGGGGCCACCATAGGGCTTGGGCGGTGCAAATTGCTGGTTGGGACGAGGTGCCTCAAAGGATGGCCTCGGGATGAACCTGGGTGGCAGTGTCGTGCTTGGAATCCACACCCGGCGCTTCTGAGCTCCAGAGCCGGATGAAGAGCCAAAATCACGGGAGTGCTTGCGTGAAGCGTCATAATCAGTCTGGCCCGTCTCAGCACTGATGGATTTATTGACCAACTTCTGAAAAGAGGTGCACTCGTGCAAATGGAGATCGTGGCGAAGCTCAGGGCTAAGTCCCTTGTGGAACCTTGCTTGCTTCTTAGCGTCAGTAGATACCTCTTCGGAAGCATAGCGTGCCAGATTTCCAAATTCATGACTATAAGCATCCACAGTCAGTCTTCCTTGGGTGAAGTTGCAGAATTCCTCCCTCTTGCGATCCATGAGACCTTCCGGAATGTGATGCTCACGGAAAGCCTCACTGAATTCAGCCCAAGTTGTAACTTGGCCGACCGGGCGCATAGCTTCGAAGTTTTCCCACCAAAGGCTAGCAGGGCCTTCAAGGTGATAGGCAGCATAGGTAACCTTGTCGGCTTCAGCTATGTTGGCAGAACATAGCTTGTGGGTGATGCTGCGAAGCCAGTCATCCGCGTCGAGGGGCTCGACGGAATGGTTAAACTTTGGTGGGTACAGCTTGATAACGTCATTGATTGACACCAAGTCATTTCGTGGGTGGCGTGCAGTGTTCTGCTCAATCCGCTCTAGCAGGCGGTTAGTCTCACGCTTGTTTCTTTCCGCCTCCAGCATCACTTCGTCCAGAGAAGGTGGGTGAGGCAGATTTTCACCCCTAGCTGCACTGGCTTCCCCCTGCTCCGAGGCAGCAGGGTTTCTGCGGGTGTTGACCATCCTACAAGAAAACAAGACAGTGGTTTAGATAAGAATGGCTCAAACTTAGCAAGGAAGTGCAGAATGTAATGGATAACACGGAATGCAGATATGTTCATCCGTATGTCATGGTAATATAAAACTGCCATATATATACCAACGGTCATACACATCATACATAGTTCAGTACAAGCCCAGGCTACAGTACAACTATGATGAAAGACATTACATCTCATCGGAGGCATTCCAAGCTCCTATACATTATTTGTCTACACCTCCGGAATTGACTACACACTAAGTCGTATTCCACAAGTCACGCAGGACAGTGGAAATACAACTACTACAATACTAGTGGTACTACTACTAACTCAGACAGCTCCGTAGTAGTTCTCATAGAAGTCACCTCCGTAGCCTGGAAGTTCAACATGACCATCCGGGAACAGACAGTCCTGAGGAGCCTGTGGACCAAAGGGGCTAGGATGAGGTCTTGGACCAACAAACGGTGGCCTGCGGGGACCACGGGGTGGGGTGATGCCTCCCACATCACGCCAGTCCACCATGTCTGGCAGAGCTGATCTCACAGGATACAGATCCCTTGTATCCATACATCCAGCTTGCACCGCAGGTGCAAACCGAGTCAATGTGTCCCAATGATCAGCACGGGTATTGAAAAGCTCCAGCCTCAAGGCCTGATTCTCTCGGTCCTTATCTTCGAGCAACTCGGCAGTGGTACGAGTTAATGAGTCCTCCTGAGTGGAGTCAGCATAGATAGCCTGAAGATACCCTTGCGCTCCCGGAAGTGAAGCTGGCATGTAACGGAAGTCGGTGTTCCGAAGCAGGCCAGTCCGGACTCGCAAAATGGTCATCATGGAATAGGCAGCATCCTGCACAGCCATCTCAACAGTAACCCCGAGTCCATAGGAACAGTGAAGGGGCTTGGTAGATCCAGGATAAGAAGGAAATATCCTGACGGTGCAGAGATATTGGCTTTGATTAAAGTCGCGGAACTGCTCTTCGATGGTGTATTCGGGATACCAACGGTAGCCCGTCTCGATCATTACCCGGACTAGCATAGCAGTATGACTGGGCACGTCGAGGCACCGGGTCAGGCGAACCACTTGGTTTTGAACATGGTTGGCCATCTGAAAGCACAACCACAATGTAAAGACATCAGAATTTCTAGGGTAAATCGGACAGCATAACAGCTGTAAATGCTCAGAAAAAGACTTGATACATCCACAACAGTTCGCAATACCACTCAACAACATCATATCAAGGTTCTGATCCAATTAGCAACATACTAAGAATAGTAGAAACTGAACTGAGACTTGTAACAACAATCCTATAAGCTACTACGGATTAGTAACACGTGAACCTGATAGAAGAAGAGAGCCTAATCCTTAACCCACGTTGAATGAGAAGAGAATGACTCAGATCAGAGACATAGGGTAAAGAAGTAAAAGAGCCTTACGTTCCCTCCCACAATCAATTCCCCTACATATAACTAAGCATTTCTAGACTCGACATCGACCAGTTTGGCTCAACGAACCTACAGGCAGTCCGGCTCTGATGCCAACGCTGTCAGGACCCTCATTTCGAGTCACATTGATCTAGCCGGTAACACCACATATCACTTTGCGGCCTCACGCATGGTACCCCACGGGTGTCGCCTTACCATGGCCCGGGACCGTTTGCGCCTTTTGGCTCACGTATATGATAGTGTCACTAGCATCCATATGACAGAGAACCCGGGCCGACATGGCTAGTCGTGAACCCAAAGCGGCACAGACTTATGGAGACAGGCATACATGAATCACATCGAGCATGTCGGTCATCAGTGAGTGATTCCGGGCTGTAGCACTAGGCTAACAGGACTCCGCGGAACCCGGGCTGTATCAGGCTAGGCAGGACTCCGGAAATCACCGCGTGACATTTCCCCGAAGGGACAGACATAGGAACGAAGTGAAACACATGTCGGCCAGTCAAGTGTCCTGAACAGTAGTGCTGGGCTAGCAGGACTCCGGTGAACCGGGCTGTAGCGGACTACTATGGCTCGAGGAGCACTAGACTACATTTCCCCATAAGAAAGGCTGCCAAGGATAAACAACTAGATTGTCGGATCCCACTCATACCAAGCATTTCAATCATACACACAATATGCCTGATATGAGTACATACAACATGGCATCACAACAAAACTCTACAACTCAAGTACTATATTTAAAGGCTCCAGGGAGCCATACATAGCATGTTCATACAGGTAGGGGTCACATGACCCGACACTCAAGTCATACAAACATACAAGCACATGCGGAAGCAACTAGTCTGAGTACAAACTCTAGAAAGAAAGAAGGCTTCTCGAAGCCTGTCTATCTACATAGGGCCCTCCATGGCCAGGATCACCACCTGGGTGGCTAGTCACTCGCCGACGTCAAGGTCTACATAGAACCCATCGGAGGGGGCGGTGTTTTCATCTGAAAACAGTAATTAAGCAAACATGAGTACAAAGGTACTCAGCAAGTCTTACATCAGAACCTACTAAACATGCTTATTCTCAAGAAGGTGGTGGGGTTAATGCAGCAAGCCAGCTTTGACTCTTGGCTAAGCTATCCTACGGAACTTCACCAGTAAAATAGTTTTCGCACACGAGTCCACTACTCACCAACACAATACTCCACCGTGGATCCTCCCTCGTCATCCTACGAGAGGGCCATCCTCGATACTCACACTTATCTTGAGTCTTTTAGTAGTATCCATTAACTTGTCTATGAACTGTATAGGCAACCAAGTAGTCCTTTACCGCGGACGCGGCTATTCGAATAGTTTTATACCCTGCAGGGGTGTACTTCGTCATACACGCTTTCACCACTTACCGCCGTTTACACGACATGTACTCGGCAACCTTCAAGCGGAAGCCCGGCAAGGGTGTCGGCCACGGCCTACCTAAACACTTAAGTCTCTAGTCCAGGTTTATCGCCTATCTAGGTTCCATCCGCAGGGAGTACGGCCGGGGTTTCCACATACGGCCCCGAACGATGTGAACAGGGTTCTCGGGACACCAAACGGGTGACTCGGTACACCGTGCCACGGTGTATCTACTACAACGTAGCCCACCCCTAGGGTCAGCGCTACGCACGGCCGCCAACACATAACCTACAAACACCAGAAACTATTTGCAACTCCTGGACAGAGTACTAGGATGGTTAAGAAGCCGAGAGGGTCAATTAAGGATCCCAATGTATGGTAGTAGCTGAATCTTAAATCACACATACAGATCTCAGTTCTTAGGGACGGCCTCAACGAAACAACCCACCATGTACTCCTACATGGCCTCTCATCGATACCTTTACCAAAACATGTTCAACACATCCCTCACATTACCGGCATAAGCATTTCACTCTGGCCCATCACCCAGATGAACCAGACCTGACACAACTCTAAGCATAGCAAGGTAGGAATCACATACATGGCTCAATCAACTCCTACACATGCTAGTGGGTTTCATCTAGTTACTGTGGCAATGACAGGTCATGCAGAGGATAAGGGTTCAACTACCATAGCACACAGCAGTTTGAATCGTGTTGTCTTAATGCAGTAAACAAGAGCAGGAGCGAGAACATGGGTTTGTATTGGAATGATCAATGGTTGCTTGCCTGATGGAGTGGTAGCGGGATACTGCCCTTCAGTTGGATACTCGTGAATATCCTCGGAGGCAGAACCTACCACGGAGAACACATCGGAACACAATCAACACATGACGATATGCAACAATATGATGCATGCTATGACATGGCAATATGATTGTGTCTCGGCCTAATGCAAGCTAAAATAGAAAGGGATGAACTCATTTGAATCAAGGATTCAAATATTAGCTCATTAAACATGGCATTTATAGTGCATTAGCTTAGTCTGCCTCAACAGCAAGGTAAACTTGTTTTGTCATGCATGAAACCATTACAGATGGATAGATTGAATTTTTTTGATAATTTTTCATATATAAATTATTTCATTTGGAGTTACGGTTGAATTTCTATGAATTTTTGAAGTTTGAACTATTTTCTGGAATTTCCTGTATATAAATAAATCCAAAAAATGCATTACTACGTCAGCATTGCATCATGCTGACCTCAGCAGGTCAAGGGCGCCAGCCCATGTCAAACCTGACTGGTGGGCCCCTTCTGTCAGCCTCTCAGTGCACTAACTACGTTTAGTTAGCCTAATTACTGGGCAGGGCCCACTAGTCAGTGGCTATACTAATTAAACTAACTAATTTTAGTTAGAAACTAATCTGGATAATTAGCAGAGGGGGGGGGGCCACTTGTCATTGACTCAAAGGAGTCAACCCGGGCCCACCCAGGGGTCAAACTGGGTCAACTCGCCGGCGGCTCGACGCCGGCGAGGCCCGAGACGGCGGAGGGCTTCGGATTTGGTCCTCCGGAGACCAAATCGACGACGGAGACGTGCTACGCGTAGCTGGGGCTCGTGCGCATCTAGTGGGGCAAGTGGGAGGAGCTGGGGTGGAGCGAGCTCGCCGGAATCGAGCTCGTGGCGGCGGCCGGAGTTCGGGCGAGGTCGGTTACGACGCTACAGTGCACGGGAGGAAGAGCTGGTGGTGGCTACGGGTTCCTGGTGCTGCACTAAGCACGGTGAGGCGCTCGGACGCGTGCTTGCACGGTCGTAGCCACGACGGCGACATGGCCGGCGGCGGGGAGCTCTCGGGTGCGGTGGAAACGGCGGCTACAGGAGCCAAACGAGCACGGGGGCTAGGGGGAAAGGAAGAGGAGCTCACAGCGGAGTTAGAGAGGGGGCCAGCGAGCTCGGGGAGGTCCTGGCGATGGGGAATCAGCCGGAGACGGCTCGGGTGCCCGAGGTTGAAGACGAGGGCGAAGGCGGCGTTGCAGGGCTTCCGGCGAAGCGTGGCTCAGTGGGGAGGTCGAGGGAGTCGAGGCGGAGCTGATGGGCTCGTCGGAGGGGCGAGGGGAGGTCTCTGGCGGCGACTACGGCGATCGGCGGCGAGGGACGCGCTCGGCCATCGCGGGAGAGGATGAGGGGGATGAGGGAGAGAGTGAGAGAGTGTGAGAGGGAGACGTGGGGGTCGCGTGGCGTCCTCTGGGCGTCTCCCGGCGTCGGCAGAAGCAGGAGGTGGCCGGCGCGTGGCCGGCGCGCGGCGAGCACGCGCCCCTGCCTCCTGGCGCGAGGTAGGGGGTGACTGGCCGAGCCAGTAGGCTGGGCCGAGCCAGGTAAGGCCCAGGTGGGCTTCTTTCTCCTTTTTTGGATTTAGTTTCTGTTTTCTATTAAACTGCAACTGTTTAGCTTTATTTAAAATACTAGAACATTTTCAAAAATCCTGAAAATAAATGTGGCCTCTGTTTGGATTATTTCCAACAGGAAACATTTACTCCCAGAATTATTTGGCATTTAAATTATTTTATAGCATTTAAATGCCCAAATTCAAATACTTATGATTTAATTCAATGACCTTCTGTTGACCTAGAAAATTGTGCACCAATTTTGCCAGAGGTTCTAACCTAAGACAAAGAGGGTGAACATTTTAGAAGGGAATTTCAGGTTCATTGAAATTATTTTTAGTAAACCCTAGTTGATTTCAAAAGGGGGCTGGGGGTTCTGCCTTCCCCATTTCAAGTTTCTGAAAAGTAAACATGATGCACACTCTAATGCATGGACTAGCTAGGGTGTGACAACTGCTATAATAACCCTTTGTGCAATTTGCAGGCCAGTAGCTCCTTCTGGAAAAGGAAATCTCAAGACAAAGCGGCTAAGGCTCCTCGTGTTAATACCAAGGTCATCAAGAGAGCTGCCAAAAAGAAAACTGCTGAGTCTTCAGAACCACCAGAGGATGTCAGTGACTCGGCTGAAGAGGTAAAGTTTGACTCCCTTGACCTTTATTCATATATTTTACTGATAATGATTACTCCCAGGATGATGCGGAGGCCATCCATGCAGATCATGCTGAGGTAATTTGTCTTTCTGACTCAGAACTTCTGCCGGTTCAACGATTTCGCCGTGCAGTTAGGAAAGTGAAATGCTCTCACCATGTTGCTCATTTGGATCGAAAACTTTCTTTGAAGACACAGCAAACCGAAGGGCATCACACAACCCGACACAGTGGTCAACAGGTCACTTCTTCTGGTTTACCTCATACACCAAACCGGAAACGTCGTCCAGAGGTTGCTTGTTCTCCTGAAAAACGTTATCTTTTGAAAGGTTTCTTCCGATGCCCTCTCAATCCATCTGATTCAAACTACCAGGTATCTTCTAATTCGTCTGGCGGTTCATCAACCACTCAGCTGCCTCCACTGAAAACCGTCCCAGGGTAAGCATGCAGCCCTCCCTTCTCCTTCATAATTCGGTTAATCATGCTAATCCTTGTTTTAATATTAGTGCTAAAGCTCGTCTAAGTAAGAAGTCCAAGACCAGTGCCCCTACCGGCGAAGTTGAACCGGAGGAAACTCCTGAAAATCCTTATAAAAATCTTGATAATATCATGGATGATTCTGTCCCGCCGGAGCCAACTAACAACGCTGATCCGCCGGAAGCTGATCCGGTCACACATGAGGGCACCTCAAGTCCACATGCTATACCTGCAAGTCCGGTTGTTGATCCACTGAGGTCAACTGCTAATCCACCAAGCTCTGCTACCACTCCTAAACTAGCCAAAGATGATGATGTTATTGTGACTGGCACTGCTTATACCATTCCGGGCAATCCAGTTATCTTGGCAAAACATACCGCCAAGGATGAGTTTACCTCTATGGGCAAGGGGAAGATGGAAGCTGACTTGTCAAAATATGCTAATTTTTCTGCCTAGGATCTTCATTCTGGATTCTTGAACCGGCTTTATACAAGCCGAGATAATGAGTCTAACTTGGTAAATCTGATGAAGGAACGCTATGAGGTAAAAAATTTCATCCTTATCTTTGTATTTTCACTGCCTTGTATCTTGTAGCCCCCAAGGGCCGGTTTAGCTTGTAAAGACAAACCGGGACTTTTGAACTTCCAGACTGCACATTGTTGACTTTTAAGTTTTTGAACAAATACACATTAGCCCCCAAGTGCCAGGAGTGAAACTTGTATTAATCCTCGGGACTTTGAATAAGCAGTAGGAAAGAAGCAATCCGCATTAGCCCCCAAGTGCCAGGATTGAAACTTGTATTAATCCTCGGGACTTTGAATAAGCAGTAGGAAAGAAGCAATCCGCATTAGCCCCCAAGTGCCAAGTGTAGAACCAGTTGTATGGTTGGGACTTTTGATAAAATATTGATGCTCCTCTGATTGTGGCAGGCTGATATAAACCATCAACAGACGCAGATTGCTGATCTTCAAGAGAGTATCAAATCCCATCAAGAAAATCTTCTAAAGCCAAAGATGAGCTTCGAGCCACTTTAACTTCCATGAAACGACTGAAGGAAGAATTCAAGACTGAACGTGCCAATTGGGACACTGAGAAGGGTACATTGCTGAAACGGGCGGAAGACGCCGAGTCTGCTCTTAAACCGGTGGCAGAAGAGCTTTCTGGGTTGAAGCGTCAAGTGAATGTCATGACCTCCGCAGTATTTGGTAAGTACTCCTAACAAGGCATCTGAAATATCCATCTTGTAAGGTGCTAGTTAAAATATGAAATTCTTAAACCGTTGCAGGTAGCCGCATTACTCATCTGGGCTCAGATGTACAGATGAAGCTGAAAGCAGCATATACTCTGCTTGAACAACTATATGCTGGTGCTCAACGGGTTATCTGCGCAGCATCCTATGATAATCCAGCCCCAACACTGATCAAGGACACTCTGGCAAGGCTATCCATGGCACCAGCACAGATAGAAGAGGTAAAGTGATCTGCTGCCAGGGCTGGCGCTTTGTTGGCACTCACCCGAGCCAAAGCGTGGATAGCCGACTTGGATCCGGTTGACCTTGCCAAAGGCTTTCCAAGCACACAAGAAAACGGGGCAGATTTTGATGATGAAGCCCTTAAAGAAGTGATAAGGGAAATGCGTCCTCTGGCGAGTCAGCTGGCAGAAGATGCTAACTTGACTGTTCACCGGTGAGGGAGTCCTAGATTAGGGGGTGTCTGGATGGCCGGACTATACCTTCAGCCGGACTCCTGGACTATGAAGATACAAGATTGAAGACTTCGTCCCGTGTCCGGAAGGGACTTTCCTTGGCGTGGAAGGCAAGCTTGGCGATACAGATATGTAGATCTCCTACCATTGTAACCGACTTTGTGTAACCCTAACCCTCTCAGGTGTCTATATAAACCGGAGGGTTTTAGTCCGTAGGAGAACATATAGAACAACAATCATACCATAGGCTAGCTTCTAGGGTTTAGCCTCTCCGATCTCGTGGTAGATCTACTCTTGTACTACCCATATCATCAATATTAATCAAGTAGGACATAGGGTTTTACCTCCATCAAGAGGGCCCGAACCTGGGTAAAACTTCGTGTCCCTTGCCTCTTGTTACCATCCGGCCTAGACGCACAGTTCGGGACCCCCTACCCGAGATCTGCCGGTTTTGACACTGACATTGGTGCTTTCATTGAAAGTTCCTCTATGTCATCGCCATCAGGAAGGATGCCTCGCCCCGTCTTTAAAGACGGCACCGTTGCTAAGGGAGCTTTGGTTGTTGGCCAAACCCTCCGGCTAGGTGGTTTTCTTATGACCGCCTATTCAGCTTCTGTGCCGACGATGACCTCTTGAGCCATCAAAAACAATCTTCATGTCAGCTCAGAACTCGCCGAGCAGTTAGATCCAATGGAGCTCTCCTCCATAAATGAGCTCTTGGATCGCATCGCCGCCCTAGGAGTCGCTACGGATTATGACCAGATTGGGCCTAAACCCGATCTGAGAGAGATTAACTCTCCCCAAGTCACCCATCACCTTGCCGTGGTAGAGGGACAGTGCGGCGACCCTTCATCTATCTTAAGGACAAGCTACATCCGGATTCCCGATCCCTCCAAGCCGGATACCCGCGGAGGGGAGGGTATCACTCAAGACCTGAACTTAGAGTCAGGCGACGTGCTGGATTCATTGGACAACATCCAGGAATCCAAATTTTCGAGTTCGGAAATTCCTCGGCCTTTGAGCTCAGATTGGGTGAGGCTTCGGATTTAATTCCACCCACCCACCCGAACATAAGCGACCTATCCCAAATCAGGCAAGAGCCCGATGAAACAGTACATCATTACTAGGCCAGATTCCTCCTGGTTAGGAACAGGATAAGGGACTGCGGCGAGGAAGACGCCATCTCAATCTTCTGCAATAATTGCACGGACAAGGGAATCCTCAACGCCATAAGTCGCCGTGATATTACACGCTTCGCTGACTTAGCGTCCATTGTACGAAAGTACTGTGCGATGGAAAGCGCCTGGAAAACCGAAATAAAATTTTGGGACGATCCGGCCCTGAATACAAACCAAGTCCGAAATAAAAGGGTGCATCATCGCCAGACACCTGGGTCAAACACCAAAAAGCAAAAACCCTCTACAGGGCATGGAACCGTACTGGAAGGATGGCTTAATGGACCCTGCAAAATTCACAGTACAGAGGACGCCACACCAACTCACAGCCTTAGAGCATGTTGGATACTCCGGCAGGTGGCCAAAATTGGCGAAGATCTCCTAATTCCGGAGGCCACAGAAAGCCACCCCAGAGACACCAATACGGTATTAACAGTCTTCGAGACTTTCGCATCAAATAATATGCGAAAAAGGACACTCCGCAGCCTTGCCGAAGTCTACCAAGTAGCAACAATAAACCCATGGAGTGACACGGCTATTACCTTTAACGCCAGTGATGAACCTAAATTCCGAACAGCCCGAGCACCAGCCGCATTGGTCCTCAGTCCAATAGTGGACAGCTTTCATCTTACCAAGGTACTCATGGACGGCGGCAGCAGATTGAACCTCATTTATGAGGAAACCCTTCAAAAAATGGAAATAGACTGGAACCGCATTGAGCGAAGCAGAACAACCTTTAGAGGAATAATCCCCAGTCGAGAAGCGTACTGTACAGGAAAAATCACACTAGATATGGTGTTCGGCACATCGGATAATTACAGGTCCGAAGAAGTCATGTTCCATGTGGCTCCGTTTAGCAGCGGTTATCATGCTCTGCTAGGGCGGGAAGCGTTTACAATCTTCCAAGCAATACCCCATTATGGGTACATGAAGCTCAAGATGCCCGGGCCTAACAGGATCATCACTCTCGCTAGTGATCCGGACATAGCACTCCGCGCCGAAAACAAGACAGCCGCACTGGCCCTCGAGGCACTATCCGAAGCCCTAGCGGCTGAGGAACTGACTGCTCTGCGCTCCATGGTGAATAGGGACGATGTGGTACTCGATAAAAGATCCAAGTCCACCTCATTTAAACCGGCGGACGAAATAGTCAAATTCCAGGTCCATCCAACGGACCCCAATAAAACAGCTTCCATCGGGGCACAGTTAAACCCTAATGTAGATGCCGCACTGCGAGAGTTCCTACGAAAGAACTGGGACATTTTCGCCTGGCACCCTTCAGACATGCCAGGAATCCAACGCAGGCTGGTCGAGCACAGCTTAAATATCCTAAAAGGATTCAAACCTATCAAACAAGCTCTTCGGCGTTTTTTCGAACCTAAGAGACAGGCCATGGGAGAGGAGCTAGCAAACCTGGTGATGGTACCAAAGAAGGACAAATCCTGGCGCCTGTGCATTGATTTTAAAGACCTTAACAAGGCTTTCCCAAAGGATCCCTTCCCCCTCCCCTGCATCGACCAAATTATCGACGCTACCGCAGGACACAATTCATTGTGTTTCCTCGACGCATATTCTGGCTACCATAAAATCAAGATGGTAGAATCAAACCAAGCCGCAATGGCATTTATCACACCATACGGCCCATTCTGCTTCAACACAATGCCCTTCGGGCTCAAAAACGCCGGCGTAACATATCAGCGCATGATTCAGACATGTCTGGCAAACTAGATCGGCAAAACAGTGGAGGCATATGTAGATGATGTGGTCATCAAAACAAGACATGTCGAATCTCTAGTAGACGACTTGAGGCTCACATTTCATAACCTCCGAACATACGACATCAAGCTCAACCCAGAAAAATGCGTTTTCGGCGTCCCAGCCGGAAAGCTCTTGGGCTTCATTGTATCCAGTAGAGGAATTGAAGCAAATCCAGCCAAGATCCGAGCTCTGTCACAATTGGATATCCCAACGGACCTCAAACAAATACAAAAGTTAACCAGATGCGTGGCGGCTCTAAGCCGCTTTATCTCCCGCTTGGGAGAAAAGGCCCTACCCCTTTACCGCCTCCTTCGGCGCACCGAACACTTCGAATGGACGGATGCAGCCACGGCTGGACTCGACGAAATAAAAGCCATATTGGCAACAAACCTAGTCTTGGCTGCGCCAAACATTGGCGAACCAATGCTATTGTACATTGCAGCAACACATCAGGTTGTAAGCGCAGTGCTCGTCGTCGAACGAGAAACGGACGGACACAAATTCCCCCTTCAAAAGTCGGTCTATTATGTGTCCACTGTCCTCACTCTGTGCAAATCACAGTACCCGCATTATCAAAAGATTGCTTACGCGGTATTCATGGCATCCCGGAAGCTACGACACTACATTCACGAGTGTTCAATAATAGTAGCCTCGGAAGTACCACTTAACGATATTATAAACAACCGTGACGCAAGGGGCCGGATTGCAAAATGGGCCATTGAGCTCCTCCCATTCGACATAACTTATAAGCCACGGTGAGCCATCAAGTCGCAAGTTTTGGCCGACTTCGTCGCAGAATGGACGGAGGCCGAACTCCCTAAAGAGTACGGCACAGATTCAAATTGGATCATGCATTTTGACGGTTCCAAGATGTTGGCCGGACTAGGGGCTGGCGTCGTTTTGACGTCCCCCACAGGAGACACAGTTCAATACGTACTCCAGATTATGTACACAGAGTCCAACAACGCAGCCGAATATGAGGCCCTTTTACATGGTCTCCGGATGGCAGTATCCATGGGCATTCAACGCCTAGAGGTGCGCGGGGAGTCGAACCTCGCAATATCCCAAATATATGGAGACTTCGATGCCAAGGATCCAAAATGGTAGCTTACCACAACGCCGTCCTAAAAATGTCAGCTCGGTTCGAAGGGCTTGAATTTCACCATATAGCCCGGGAAAATAATCAGGCAGCAGATGTCCTGGCACGCATCGGCGCAAAACGCAATGTAGTCCCCCCCAACATCTTCTTGGAAAGGCTGTTCAAGCCATCCATAGTATGGGAAGGGGAGCCGAACAATAACAGCCTGGACCCAACCGCACTGCCTGACACCGAACATTCTGACACGATCGGAGGCTCTGCCAATGAAATAACACCTTCAGCCCATGTAATAATGGCCGTCATCGCCCCGTGTACAGAACCATTCCTCGCCTACCTTACTAGGCAGGAACTCGCCTACAAAGTCCACGAGGGAGAGCTTTATAAGAAAAGCACTACCGGAGTCCACCAAAGGTGCATCTCCAAAGAGGAAGGGTGGAACCTCCTGGCAGAAATTCATGTCGAACTCAGCGGTCATCACGCTGCAGCTCGGTCCCTTGTAAGCAAGGCCTTCCGTACAGGCTTTTATTGGCCGACGGCCCGGGCAGACGCCCAGGACTTAGTCCAACGATGTGTCGGTTGCCAGCTCTTTGCAAACCAAAGCCATATGCCACCCACTGCCCTCCAAACTATCCCCATCACTTGGCCCTTCGCGGTCTGGGGGCTTGACATGGTTGGACCCCTTAAAGGCAGAACCCACAAGCAAAAATACTTGCTGGTCATGGTGGATAAGTTCACCAAATGGATAGAAGCCAAGCCTGTTAAGACGGCTGAATCCGGACCGGTGATAGACTTTATATCCGGGGTTGTACACCGTTACGGCGTCTCCCACAGCATCATCACTGATAACGGCACGAACTTTACGACTGACGAGGTAAACTCTGGTGCAAAAACATGGGCATCAAGCTCGATTATGCTTCCATCTATCACCCACAAACTAATGGCCAGGTCGAACGTGCAAATGGTCTTATCATGAGCGGCATCAAACCCAGATTAGTTCGGTCCCTCAAGGAATCTAACATGCACTGGGTAGAGGAGCTCGACTCCGTACTCTGGGGGCTGCTGACCACACCGAATCGCACCACCGGATACACACCATTCTTTATGGTGTACGGCGCAGAGGCAGTTTTGCCTTGCGACATAATTCATGACTCACCTCGAGTGCGCATGTATGAAGAAAGAGAAGCCGAGCTCGATCGACAGGACAGTTTGGACGCATTGGAGGAGGAGCGTGACATGGCAAAAGCCTGTTCCGCATTCTATCAACAACAGGCTCGAAGATACCAAAGCAGAGAAGTACGGGCCAAAAATTACAACGTTGGCGAATTAGTTCTACGCCTGCCGGACAAGAAAAAGGACAAACTCAAGCCCAAGTGGGAAGGTCCCTTCATAATTGACCAAGTCCTGACTGGTGGAGCATACCGCCTGCGAGATGCATCGGATAACTGACTCGAGCCGAACCCATGGAACGCAGCCTGTCTCCGAAGATTCTATGCCTAGCGCCGGACTCTGTGTTCGTCTCCTTCCTCTGTCCATTTTTTATATACTATCTTTCTTACATTTCTCTCCTTCTCTCGTCTCCTTCCTCTTCCTCTGTGTTCGTCTCCTTCCTCTTATAGCCTTTAAAGGCTCATCAAATGACGTGCTATTCGCACTCATTAAACCTGGGGGCTTCTTTTAAACAGAAGCTTATTTATATGGGCTTCATGCCCAACACATGTGTTACACTTCCGCATGTACCTTTTATTTCACCATTATATGCATCGATATGACTTAAGTTTTGGCCAAGCTGGGTTGCCTGGCTCCTATGCTTACCCCTACGTTCCCGATTATTCGGCTAGGCGGTAAAGGGAGCACCTCTGCGATTGTTACTGCCGGATCAGCAGGATGTGTACCTCAGACTGGGTGAAGCCGAAAGCTAGCGTTCTTAAGGGAATATTCGGTCGGTGACCTAAAGATGATCTTTTCGCTTATTTATTTATGCGCCCCCAGATGCTTTTCCCCGCGTGTTTTTCGTAGAATGGGCATGCACTTTAGGGCATGCCTCCCAGGGAAAGGAACCCCTAACGGAACTATTCTCCCTGGAAGATGTTTCTTACTAACCATGTAATATAACATAACTAGTCGGGCACTTGTCTGTTCACGCACTAATGACCCCCACGCCTGGTCTCCATGCATTCCCCGGTTCTTATGTAACCGCATGGGAATTCGGACACACTCCGGACCGTCAGGTCCCGAGGTTGAAGCGAAAAGGTCGGCCATGACAAACGATCTACAATCCGGCTAGAAGGCATTATAAATGTCAATTCAATTACATAGTCATTTTGACGGATTGTATTCCTCTTCAATAGCATCTAACAGGCTGTCTAATTTACAGTCCTGCTGGGAGTACTTTGCGGCCAATTCTACTTGGCCGTATACTAAGCTTACAGGGATCTCCTTCCCATCGGGCCCCATAGGACCGACCTCGGCCATGTGGTTGGGGTCAGCCTTTGTGTACCGCGTCTTCACCATGGCCCATGCCTCCCTAGCGCCTTGACGGCAGGCTGATATCTTCCACAATCGGAAGCACCACCATGCTGCCTTTAGCTTCTCCGCAAGCTCTCCAAGACCTTCGGGCATGGAGATGGATGGCCACAAGGCCTGGGCGACGCCTTGCATCGCCTGCCAAACTCGCTCGAGCAGTTGCAAGAGCTTGGGAAGAAGGTCACCCGTAGAACTGGGCATCTCCTCTGCAAGACGACCTATTAGCACACCTACAGACATTACTCTGTTAGTCGACTTCCCCGCCGAACTTTTTTTCAAAGGTTCGTTCAAACACTTACTAAATATGACGCGCCGAAGCCACTGATTCTCCTTAACGGAGTCTGACAGCTGGGCACGAACATCTTTCAGGTCGACGCCCAGCTTGGTGTTGGCATCTTGGAGCTTGTTCTTCTCCCGCCTCACCTTTGTCAGCACCTTCTCACCAGCCTTCAGCTGGCGTAGGAGTTGTTGCATTTCCGAACTCAATCCGGCGCCATCTGCAATTTCATTTGTCAGATTTGCACCCATGCCGTGCTTCGCAAAATACTTATCTTTCCAAGTGTATATTACCAGAGGGGGTCTCCTTGGGCTCCCCTATCGTGGCTAGTGCGGCCTCAAGTTGGGCTTTGCACTCTTCCAGCTCCTGGGACAGTAGGGAATTCTTTTCTATAAGAACCTACATAACAAATGATCCTTAAATCAGTTATTCTAACTGTTTCAAGTCTCGGGGGCTACTGGTATATATATATATAATTACCAAAATTTTCTTACCCGTATGTCTTTTACATATTGCTCCGTGGCTCTGGCTAGACCATTTTGAGTGGCACGGAGGTACGCATCTCCCGAATTGAAGGCATCTAATGCCTCTCGGGAGAAACAAGCGTCGCGAAGAATTATCCAGTGACGCCTGTGGTTCATGGCACTCTCCACCTCAGAGTTGGTGGCAGACAACCTGTCCACATCCTCCGTCGAAGGAGCATCCGGTGCGCGCCTTGTGTTCGACTCCGCCTCCGGACCAGGCTTTGGAGCCTGTCTGGTGGAGGCGCGATTGACAGCCTCTCCGGATATAGTCCGGCGAGGTCTCTTTGTCCTAAAGAGAGCACGAGTGTTAATATGCCTTGAAGGTATAACAACTGGGATAAGGGGGCGCGCCATACCTTTGCGCTGACGCCTCGGTCCGGACTGCACCTCTTTTTTGCCCACGGGGCCCTGCGGCCCCTCGTTGGCTTGTCGCCGCAGATTCAGCCTCCCGTCTCAAAAACCTCCCCTGCAAAACTCGGTTGTAATCAGTAAACTAAAAACATGAGAGGGCGGATCCCTATTCGGGGGTACTGGGACTTCCATCTCAGTTACCTGGGAGGCCGGGATTAGCCCTGGGTAATCGGTCATAATGGCCACCAATGCGTTGTCCTTGCTCAATTGATGGAACACTCCATCAATCAGCTCCACAGATAAGTCCGCATCCTCTTGAGAGGCCGGGTCGAGGGACCGTCCTGGGTCCTCGGGCTTTGGAGGAGGGCTGTTTATTTATTTTACAGCCTGGCGCAATTCCTGCATTGAAGTCATTAGACTGAATATTTAACAATGGGAATATAAAACGGATGGGAAAGTAAACCACTTACCCAGCTTGGGGGATTGTACATAGAAAATCCACCCTGTGGGTTGACATGGAGAAATTCCTCCTCTTCTCCCTTGTACAAAGCGGACAAGGTCTTTGTTAGGGCCGCAGCCGAATCCGGTCCCTTACGGCCGTAGCGGGTGGCGTCGTCCTCCCCGTTGAAATCCAACATGGGGTGGCCTCTGTACTGTGGCGGCTGGACCCCTCGCATGATGCATGCGGCCATGACCCCGATCATGGTCAGTCCGGAATGAGCTAACAATCTTATCCGGCCCATCAGGTAACGGACGTCCTTGTCACTTTCCCTCTGAGGGCTCCATGGACGCCAACTTAGGCGCTTCTTTAGTGGAGCACTGTCGAACTCAGGGAGGCCGATCCGGACAGGATCCGACAGCGGGACGTCCTCTATGTAAAACCATTCCGAAGACCAGTCCTCGGACGCCTTCTTTGGGGTTCCGGATAGATATCTAGTCCCGGCGATGCGCCACACTTCAGCTTCGCCCACTTGATATATTGACCCCTTCTGAGAATGGGCACAAGGCTGAATAGCTCTTTTCACAGCCCAAAATGAGCCTCAATACCCAAAAACAGCTCGCAGAGCACTACTAGGGAAAAGGCTAGCAGCAGCGCGGGTTTTAGACCTATCAGTAGCGTGGGGTGGTGCGCTACTGATAAGGCGCTATAGCTAACGAATAGCAGTAGCGTGCCTCCACCCACACTACGGCTAAATCGACTTAGTAGCAGCGAGTTCTAGGAGGAGCGCTGCTGGTAATTAGTAGTAGCGCTTCTCTCTGCCCGCGCTGCTACTATTATTTCGTATTTTATTTCTTTTTTATTTCATGTTGTATTCGTACACCTTTACACAATTTTTCATACAACAAGAATTTACAAATTATTTTTACATCATAACGAGTTATTACATCACGGGGTGAAAGAACCATGTGGACTAGTTTCAAGTGGACGGACATCCACTTGAAACTAATCCGTGGTTCTTTCACCCAATGATATAATAAATATCATCATCATCATATCATTAACAACTTATCATCATCATCATCATATCATTGGTCACTAGTCGTAATCACAAGTACTCCTGACATCTTCAACTCTAACACATTGTATCACATAATAAACATATTGTACCTCATAGGACCTACTACATTCTCTTAGGACCTACTATATTCTCTAAGGTAAAATAGCAAAAAACAAGATAGCCTCTCGCTCTCCATTATGGAGAATGCAGATTATCATGTCTCCAATTCTTGCCTTTCGCTTAATGTTGCTTCCAAGAACCTCCTTACAAATGTCCAAACATTTTTTCCACTCTTTGATTAGCATGTGTTCACCGGTTTCAGAAATTCGATATGCACAGGTGAGATCCGTAGGATGACCTGGCTGTAGGTTCAGAACTTCAAGGCGACCATTGTAATACATCAGATGAGGCACACAATCCATCGGGATTTTCTGTTGAAAAACATAGTAATAACTTCATAGTTAGCAATGATGTACTAGTTTTAGAAGTATGCAAAAGATGCACAGATGTCGTAATAGTAAAATATCTTACCAGGGTATCTCCATAGAAGTTATCGTGGTTCAACACGTGCACTAGTGGCACGTATTCACCATAATTTGGAGGAGTTCCATAATAGGTATTGTAATTCTCAAAAAAAAGTACAATAAGCAATCAGATGATTTTTCTCCTTATAAGTTAATTCGGAGCCATCAGTGTAGTGGGTTTTGTCTACCATCTTCTGCACATTCTTTGAAGATTCAAAATAAGCTGTCAATGGAAATAAGCTGTCAACTATTTTGAAATAAACAATATAAATTAGTTAATAACTATGTTTGAGAAACTCACATTGCGGTAGAATCGGAAGCGTATCAACAAGGACCCAAATGTCCATATTGTCTTGCTCGATGTCAGGATGACCAAGATCCATGGTGACAATCATACCCTCATAAAAACCATACATTTTGCAAAGTGCTTCCCAATTTTGACAACCAAAATGGGTTACGCTCTGAGAATTATACAGATTTACTTCAAAATCGATATCATGATGGGTCCTTAGGTGTATTTTCTTTGTTTGAAAATTTTCATGGTCTTCAAAACCCATCCTCTCTAAGACATAGCGTCTTGCATGGCATGGGATAAGCTAGTCGAATTGTAAAAGATGAAAATTAGACGTTGAAATAGTTGAAGTCATGCTTAATTACGAAAAAAACACTTGTCGTTGTTGCGTACCGTTTCAACATCGAAGGTCTCCTCAAGCTTAATGCTGAAGCGCCGATCTTCGTCCAGCTCAACGAACCTGTCGCACATACCTCGATCGTCGTGGCACCAGCTGCACTCCCCCGGGAGACTGTCGTCGTCCGAGTACGACATTTCCTACGTTCATAATTCAAAGATTAAACTTGTACAATTAAATATATGTACTAAAAAACCTAAATTAGACCATTATTTTTCAAAGAAAATCCAGGCCACTCGATATTTCCCACATATTCTAGCACAAGTCATGCCAGAATTCACGGAAAAATCCGGCATGACCTTTGCTAAAAAAGGACATATCGAGCGCCTGAAATTTGCCGGAACGGAAATTAATCAACACTCCGGCAAAACATAGGCCACTCGGAGGTGTAACCAAAACATGAAATAATTGCTTAAACTAAAAAATAACACCAAATATGGCATGTTCAACTAGTTCTATTAATTCAACTAGTTCTATTAATTCAACTAGTTCTTACTAAATATAAACTTAGTAAAAAAACTAGTTCTTTCTAAAAATGAAGTAGTTCAACTAGTTATTAATTTACTTACTATACTAGTTCAACTAAAACTTAACTAGTTCAACTAAAACTAAACTAGTTCTATTAATTCAACTAGTTCTTACTAAATATAAACTTACTATAAATAGAAAGAAACTAGCACATCTACTACTACTAATTAACATCTAACTACTACATCTACTACTAATTAACATGTACTACTGCTAATTATACAACTAGTTTACCATCACTACTAGTAATTAATATCCA
>NC_057794.1:286746895-286892751 GCF_018294505.1 Triticum aestivum | reverse complement strand
TCGAGGGCGGCGACAGTGTGGTCGAGAGTGGCGGCGGTGAGGTTGAGGGCGGGCAGCGGCGGCGGCGGTGAGGGCGCAGGCGCGCTCGGGCTCGGGCGGCGGCGACAGGGAGTAGGGGAATAGGCCGGTGGGGGGGAGGAGGACTTAGTGGGGGGTGGTTAACTCGAACTAGCAGTAGCGCACATGCATAAAACGCGCTATAGCTAACTTATCTACAGCGCGTTTTGGGAAAAACCGCTACTGCTAATGGAAGCAGTTATTTCTTTTGTTTAGTAAAAACATCAAAAATATACATTGGTCATCATTGATCTTTTTCTGTATAATCTAAATAGTCAACATGAATCCTCACTGTACCTGTATAGGTACAGGCGAGGATTCATATTGCAACCACAAATCATACACATATAGTTCAATGAAGACCAAGTGCTCGAGATAGGTTGAGAAGCAACATATTTAAGGTGGTAAACACCTTGTTCGCTTAGCAGTATGGGACTAAACTTAATTAGTAGCGGTCATACTTACCAGCAGCGAGTTTTGAGCAAAAGCGCCGCTACTAAGTTCTTTAGCAGTAGCGCGTCCACGGGAAGGGCGCTACTACTATATCTAGCCTGGAGGCAACACCGTGGCAATTATAGTAGTAGCGCTCTTTTCACCTAGAGCGCTACTACTACTCAGTCATTAGCAGCGCTCTTTTCTAAAGCTCGTTGCTGCTAATTAGTAGTAGCATCTGTTTTTAGACCGCGCTGCTGCTAAGATTCTGTGTCTAAGGTTTTCCCTAGTAGTGGAGGGCTACGAAGCCCGCGATATGCAATACGGAGGCAGGCGTAAGATTGTGTAGCTGGAGGCCATAGAACTCCAGGAGCCCCTGGAGAAATGGATGGATTGGAAATCTGAGCCCTCTTATTAAATAAGGTACGAGGCATACACGCTCTCCTTTGGAGGGATTAGGGGCACTCTCCGCTTGCTCTCCGCCATTATAGATGGCAAGATCGGCTCGAACCGGGACCATATAGGCCGGGGGGAGAAATCCCTTGGTCTGGAGTGTCACTAGCTCGCTATGCGGGATGGAGCATCTCTCCCAATATCCAGGCTGAGGGCTGGAAGGGCGAAAGGAGGAGTTATGACGGCTGGCCATGGTGGTATGCACCTTTGTCGGATGCGCTCTGATGAACACTCGCGAAGGGGAGAAGGTGTGGTTTGGATCTAAATAATCGTCCCCTTAAATGGGCGGCTCATTTACGCGGCTAGGGGTGTGGATGTAAAAACACTCAGACTTTTCATATTCGTTTGACACGTGGGAGACGGCCATTATTGGGCATAGAAGCCATGGAGCGCAACATTTACAAGAAACCGCACTTTATTCAACAGGTACACGGAATTTGGAGGAGAACCCACCTTGCAATGCCAAAGACAATCTGCGCGCCGGACTCATCGTCATTGAAGCCTGTTTCGGGGGCTACTGAGGGAGTCCTGGATTAGGGGGTGTCCGGATGGCCAGACTATACCTTCAACCGGACTCCTGGACTATGAAGATACAAGATTGAAGATTCGTCCCGTGTCCGGAAGGGACTTTTCTTGGCGTGGAAGGCAAGCTTGGCGATACGGATATGTAGATCTCCTACCATTGTAACCGACTTTGTGTAACCCTAACCCTCTCCGGTGTCCATATAAACCTGAGGGTTTTAGTCCGTAGGACAACATATAGAACAACAATCATACCATAGGCTAGCTTCTAGGGTTTAGCCTCTCCGATCTCGTGGTAGATCTACTCTTGTACTACCCATATCATCAATATTAATCAAACAGGACATAGGGTTTTACCTCCGTCAAGAGGACCCGAACCTGGGTAAAACTTCGTGTCCCTAGCCTCCTGTTACCATTCGGCCTAGACGCACAGTTCGGGACCCCCTACCCGAGATCCGCCGGTTTTGACACCGACAACCGGTCTTATTATGATGCCAACAACAAACGGGTTAATGTTGTCATGCCGGAGGCGCAAAATCTTATTCCGCCAATCCGTAAGCACACTTATGCCCCTGACATTGATCCGTCGGAACTTATCAGTGAAGAAGCTATCTTTCAGGCCTTAACCCGGATTGACTGGACCACCACAAACTTCCAGCCGCTAGGTGGGGAGGAGGAGGCTGATCCGACGCCAAATGACCCATCAACTTCGCATCAACATGGTAATAAGACTTGATCCGTCAATCAGAGTGATGCTCCATAAACTTTGTTCTGTTGGAAACACCATACTTTGGGCCTTCAAGCGCCTTGTAATAGCCTTGTGAAAATACTTTAATCCATTGCCATCGTGCACTGGGATACACTTTGGGTTGATTCGTCATGATAATTCCAGTATTGGCTTATGTATTTTCACAATATTATGCAATCCTTGTGTCTGCATAAGAAAAATCTGTCCGGGCGGTTTACCATCGGACGGGTCAAAATACCCAACACAACTTGGTAAGCAAATATGGTTGCAGCAATAATAAATCATACCTGTGATACAAAACATTGTTGTTGGTTTACCAATTGTGATTTGAAGAAGGGTGAAAACCCAACTTCCACCATGCCATGCTGGTATATATGATATAAAACCGGGTTGTGATGAACACCGGCCGATTGCTGGAGACAAGGTGTCAAAGCCAGACCGGTTTTGAAGGATGTCGGGTTACCTTTAATTGTATGCTTTAACAGAAGATCCGTAAGCCATACCGGGTTAAGAAATACTGGTTTAACATAAACCTTATGAAAAAAACAAAAACTTGGCAACAAGCAAACAAAAACCATGGTCAAGGCTTTTCAAGGGCTGCCAGGCCCAAATCGAGGCTTTTCATGGGCTGCCAGGTCACTGAGTTAAACCATTTTGACAAAGCCTTTTAAGATGGCCCCCAACTAACCAATCATTGTTTTAACTTTGACAAGTTCAGGGTCTCAATGAGAGTAACTGTCAAATGTTCGACGGGTCGTGCCAGGATTACTTGGATATGAGTGGCTTACTTGATGAAGGAAGGTTAAACCGGGGTTTTAGGTGAATACACCAGGCTTCCAAGCCGTGGGTCGATACCCAGCTACAAGGGTCCTTTCAAACTCTTTGGTATTTGACACAAAGAGCCCCCAAGTAACTTTGTGAGCTGTGCTCAATGGGTGCCTATGTTTGGGTCGTGCTTTGAGCAATCAAACTCTCTTTGGCCCCTTGGGTGTGAAGCTCCCAAGCTAGGTGGTGGCATGGTAGCCGGGCTAACAGGTAGTACTTCGCTTTATTAGGTGAAGCCCCCAAGTTAACAGATATTTAAAGAAAAAACGGCGGAGACCCTGCTTAATAGCAAGGATGCCGGTTTATTATATTGATCATAATATATACATTGTTGAAATATGTACATAAGAAAAGCCTGTGGCTTCAAGTGTAATAAGGCCGTAGGAGAGCTATGTTCCATGGCCGCCGGGTCTCCTCCTCAGAGCTACGTGAGTCTTCTAGAACATCAATGAGGTAGTATGATCCATTGTGCAGATTTTTGCTGACCACAAAGGGCCCTTCCCAAGGTGGGGATAACTTGTGCATATCAGTCTGGTCTTGAATGAGCCGAAGTACCAAATCGCCTTCTTGAAAGGTTCTTGTCTTAACCCGGCGGCTGTGATAATGCCGCAGGTCTTGTTGATAAACCGCCAACCGAGCCAAAGCCATGTCCCGTTTCTCATCTAACAGGTCCAGCGCCTCTTGGCATGCTTGCTCGTTGTCCGCTTCCACATAATTCGCAACCCGGGGCGAGTCGTGACGAATATCACTTGGGAGGACAGCCTCAGCCCCGTAAACCAGGAAAAAGGTGTATATCCCGTAGATCTGTTTGGAGTGGTATTTATACTCCATAACATAGATGGTAATTCTTCCACCCAACAACCCGGCGTCCGCTTCAAAGGGACCATAAGCCGAGGCTTGATACCCTTCAGGATTTCTTGATTCGCCCTCTCAGCTTGACCATTAGACTAGGGGTGAGCCACGGACGCTACATCAATCCGGATGTGCTCTCGTTGGCAAAACTCCTCCATCTCACCTTTAGAAAGGTTCGTACCATTATCTATGATGATGCTGTGTGGAAAGCCAAAACGGAAAATAATCTTTTTGAGAAATTGAACCGCCGTGGCTGCATCACATTTACTGATGGGCTCCGCTTCAACCCATTGGTGAACTTATCAACCGCCACCAATAGGTGGGTCTTCTTGTCCTTGGAGCGCTTAAAGGGTCCAACCATATCAAGCCCCCAAGTAGCAAACTGCCAAGTGATGGGAATCATGCGTAAATCTTGAGCCGGAACATGAGGTCGACGTGAAAATTTCTGACAAGCGTCACACCGCTTTACCAAGTCTTCCGCATCAGAATGAGCTGTCAACCAGTAGAACCCATGTCAGAAAGCTTTAGCCACCAAGGATTTTGAACCGGCATGGTTACTGCAATCCCCTTCATGGATTTCACGTAGAATCTCTTGTCCTTCTTCAGGAGAAACACAATGTTGGAATACGCCTGAAACGCTAGAACGGTGCAACTCGCCATTGTGCACAACAATAGACTTGGACCGCCGGACTATCTGTCTGGCGAAAAGTTCATCATCTGGTAATTCGCCCCGGTTCAGATACGCCAAATATGGAACCGTCCAATCTGGAGTGGCATGTAAAACGGCCACCAACTGGGCCTCCGGATCAGGAACAGCTAAATCCTCCTCTGTAGGCAACTTTACAGATGGTTTATGCAAGATATCTAGAAAGGTACTGGGTGGTACCGGTTTACGCTGAGATCCCAGCCGGCTTAGAGCATCTGCTGCCTCATTCTTGCGCCGGTCGATGTGTTCCACCTGATAACCCTTAAAGTGACCTGCTACAATATCCACCTCGCGCCTATAAGCCGCCATGAGTGGGTCCTTAGAATCCCAAGTACCAGAAACTTGCTGAGCCACCAGATCATAATCTCCAAAGCATCGAACCCGGCTTAAGTTCATTTCCTTAGCCACATGAAGGCCGTGGAGTAAGGCCTCGTACTCTGCTGCATTGTTAGTACAAGGAAACATTAAGCGGAGAACATAACAAATCTTATCTCCTCGAGGGGAAGTGAGGACAACCCCAGCCCCCGAGCCTTCCAACTGCCTGGATCCATCAAAGTGAATGGTCCAGTATGTATTATCCGGTTTGTCCTCTGGTGCCTGTAACTCGGTCCAATCATTGATGAAGTCAACAAGCGCCTGAGACTTGATGGCTGTTCGGGGCGTATACTTCAAACCGTGGGGACCAAGCTCAATTGCCCACTTCACAACCTGGCCAGTTGCTCTCTATTCTGGATTATATCGCCCAAGGGAGCACAACTAACCACTATGATAGGATGGCCTTGAAAGTATTGCTTGAGCTTCCTACTTGCCATAAAAACTCCATACAATAGCTTCTGCCAATGCGGATATCTTTGCTTTGATTCGATCAGTACCTCACTGATATAATAAACTGGTCGTTGAACCGGATATTCTTTTCCAGCCTCCTTACGCTCAACCACAATCGCCACACTGACCGCTCGGGCATTGGCAGCCACGTACAACAATAGAGGCTCATTATCAACCAGAGCAGCGAGGACTGGCGGTTTCAGCCAACTGCCGCTTCAAATCCTCAAATGCCGCATTGGCGGTGTCATTCCAGACGAATTTATCTGTCTTCTTCAACATCTGATACAGGGGAATCGCCTTCTCTCCCAAATGGCTGAGGGCTGCAATCCGGCCCGCCAGACGCTGAACATCATTGATACACGCCGATTTAGCCAAGGATGTGATTGCTTTGATTTTTTCCAGATTGGCTTCAATACCTCTGTTGGACACAAGAAAGCCCAAGAGTTTGCCTGCCGGAACACCAAAAACACATTTGTCTGGGTTGAGCATCATTTTGTAAACCCGAAGATTGTCGAACATCTCCTTGAGATCATCTATCAAGGTTTCCTGCTTCCTGGACTTCACCACAATATCATCCACATAGGCATGAACATTACGCCCGATCTGCTTGTGAAGACAATTTTGCACACAACGTTGGTAGGTCGCTTGGGCACTCTTGAGCCCAAAGGGCATAGAAACATAGCAGAAGGCTCCAAAGGGAGTGACGAAGGCTGTCTTCTCCTGGTCCTTAACTGCCATTTTAATCTGATGATAACCTGAATAAGCATCCAAGAAACTCAGGCGCTCACAACCCGCCGTCGCATCAATGATCTGATCAATATGCGGGGGAGCGAAAGGATCTGCCGGGCAGGCCTTATTCAAATCAGTGTAGTCCACACACATACGCCAAGTGCCGTTTTTCTTAAGAACAAGCACCGGATTAGCCAACCATTCGGGATGAAACACTTCGACGATAAACCCAGCTGCCAATAGCCGGGCTACCTCTTCACCAATGGCCTTGCATCTTTCTTCGTTAAAACGGTGAAGGTACTGACCGGTTTAAACTTAGGATCAATATTGAGAGTGTGCTCAGCGAGTTCCCTCGGTACACCTGGCATGTCAGAAGGTTTCCATGCAAAGATGTCCCGGTTCTCACGGATGAACTCGATGAGCGCGCTTTCCTATTTCGGATCTAGATTGGCAATGATACTAAACTGCTTGGATGAATCACCAGGGACAAAGTCAACGAGTTTAGTCTCATTAGCCGGTTTGAACGTCAGGGCCGGGTCATGCTCAGTTGTGGGTTTCTTCAGAGGGGTCATGTCCGCCGGATCAACATTGTCCTTATAGAATTTCAGCTCCTCTGTAGCACAAACTGATTCAGCATAGACCGCTTCACCTTCCTCGCAATCCAAAGCAATCTTTCGACTTCCATGTATTGTGATCGTCCCCTTATAACCCGGCATTTTGAGCTGTATATAGACATAACAGGGTCTCGCCATGAATTTCGCATAAGCCGACCGTCCAAATAGCGCGTGATATGGGCTCTGGATTTTCACCACCTCAAAGGTCAATGTTTCAAACCTGGAATCATGCTCATCTCCAAATACGACTTCCAAAGCAATCTTTCCAATAGGGTATGCCGATTTACCTGGTACTACACCATGAAAAATAGTGTTTGACGGTTTAAGATTCTTATCTTTCAACCCCATGCGACGGAAAGTCTCATAGTACAGGATGTTGATACTGCTCCCTCCATCCATCAGAACCTTGGTAAACTTATAGCCCCCCACCTGAGGTGCTACCACCAAGGCTAGTTGACCTGGATTGTTAACCCGGGGTGGGTGATCCTCTCTGCTCCACACAATGGGCTGCTCCGACCATCGTAGATAACGTGGTACGGGCGGTTCAACATTATTAACTGCCCTCTTGTGAACCTTCTGATCCCGCTTGCACAGGCTAGTAGTGAACACATGATATTGTTCGTTGTTCAACTGCTTGGGGTGACTTTGGTAACCTGACTGTTGGTTGTTCTGATGGCCCTGGTTATTCTGAAATCCAGAGCTTGGACCGCCGCCCCCATGTAAACCTGGACCTGAAACGCCCGACGGATCCTGATCATACCGGTATAGATCAGAGTTTTTGAACTCCCTCATTATGTGACAATCCTTCCAAAGATGTGTGGAAGGGGCCTCCTTGGTTCCATGCTTCGGGCAGGGTTGGTTTAACAAATGCTCCAGATTCATCCCTCCATTGCGCTGGGGCGGTCTACCTTTGCGACGCTGCATATTTGTGTTAGCCACCAAGTCTGAACTATCCGCTTTACGCTTACCATTATTCCCATGGCCTCCTTGGTTGTGGTGCTACCCTTTTGCACCACCGTTCTTCTTTCCCTTCTCCGGTTTGTCCTCCTCTGAATCTGGATCCTTGGTATTGTCTGAATCGGCATATTTGACCAAAGCGGCCATGAGTGTTGACATGTCATTGCAGTGACGTTTGAGCCTTCCCAACTTCTGTTTCAATGGCTTGAAATGGTAATTGCCCTCTAACGTTAACACTGCGGTGTCTGCATTGATACGATCTGATGAATGCAAAATCGCCGAGACCCGTTTGACCCAATGGGTCGTGGACTCTCCTTTCTCTTGGACATAAGCGGCCAGATCTACAATTGACATTGGCTGCTTACACGTATCCTTGAAGTTCTGGATAAACCGGTGCTTCAGTTCAGCCCATGATCCAATAGAGTTGGTCGGCAAGCTCTTCAACCAAGTGCGAGTTGTTCCTTCCAACATCATGGTGAAATATTTAGCACACACCGCCACATCCACATCTAACATCTCCATTGCCATCTCATAGCTCTCCACCCACGCCTCTGGCTGCAAATCGGCGGTGTAATTTGGTACCTTATGAGGTCCCTTGAAATCCTTGGGCAGTCGCACATTATGCAATGCGGGAGTTAAACACGGTACCCCTAGGGAACTAAACATCACCCCTGGCTCCACAGAGGCACTAGGGTGAACCAGAGTATGTTGTCATGCTTCGTGTTGAGCTGTCAACTCGGCCTCTCGACGTGCGCGGCCGTGGTCCACAACATCTTGCGCATTAACACCTCCCCCGGCCGGGTTGTTCCCCCGTGGAAAATTTCGGTGGCCTGAACTACTGGACACGGCCGGTTCGTCTTCACGTGTCTGCTATAACTCCGGCTTGGACGGGGAGTGGAATGAATCCTCTCACGGCTGTGTTAATATGCTTGCTGTTGATTTAGTGTTGTCTAAAGGAGATCCCTGGCCCGACGCGCTTCCACTGCAATTGGTGACTTGCCGTCGGTTGGGAGGGCCGCCAGACGCGAAGCGGCGGCCACAATGTTGTCCAACGGGTTGTAATAATGCCCGGGCGGCGTTGATAGTATAACGTTGTTCTGGCGAGGCAGGTCCGTCGCGCGCGGCTGAACCGGCGCTCCTGCTCCCGACGCCCCCGCCCGGTTTAGCGTGGGTAATTTTGACCGCGGTCTAGTGATCTACTCCTAGATCACTATTGTACTCCCTTGCCAAAACAGTGTAGGGTATACAATAGATTTGGTACACAACATGGCATACTTTATAGAACCTATGGCCAAGGCATAGGGAATGACTTTCATTCTCTTTCTATCTTCTGCCGTGGTCGGGCTTTGAGTCTTACTCAATTTCACACCTTGTAACACAGGCAAGAACTCTTTCTTTGACTGTTCCATTTTGAACTACTTCAAAACTTGTCAAGGTATGTACTCATTGAAAAACTTATCAAGCGTCTTGATCTATCTCTATAGATCTTGATGCTCAATATGTAAGCAGGTTCACCGAGGTCTTTCTTTGAAAAACTGCTTTCAAACACTCCTTTATGCTTTGCAGAATAATTCTACATTATTTCTGATCAACAATATGTCATTCACATATACTTATCAGAAATGTTGTAGTGCTCCCACTCACTTTCTTGTAAATACAGGCTTCACCGCAAGTCTGTATAAAACTATATGCTTTGATCAAATTATCAAAGCGTATATTCCAACTCCGAGATGCTTGCACCAGTCCATAGATGGATCGCTGGAGCTTGCATATTTTGTTAGCACCTTTAGGGTTGACAAAACCTTCTGGTTGCATCATATACAACTCTTCTTTAATAAATCCATTAAGGAATGCAGTTTTGTTTATCCATTTGCCAGATTTCATAAAATGCGGTAATTGCTAACATGATTCTGACAGACTTAAGCATAGATACGAGTGAGAAACTCTCATCGTAGTCAACACGTTAAACTTGTCGAAAACCTTTTGTGAAAATTCTATCTGTGTAGATAGTAACACTACTATCAGCGTCCGTCTTCCTCTTGAAGATCCATTTATTTTCTATGGCTTGCTGATCATCGGGCAAGTCAACAAAAGTCCACACTTTGTTCTCATACATGGATCCCATCTCAGATTTTATGGCCTCAAGCCATTTCGCGGAATCTGGGCTCAACATTGCTTCCTCATAGTTCGTAGGTTCGTCATGGTCATGACCTCCAGAACAGGATTACCGTACCACTCTGGTACGGATCACACTCTGGTTGACCTACGAGGTTTGATAGTAACTTGATCTGAAGTTACATGATCATCATCATTAGCGTCCTAACTAATTAGTGTAGTAGTCACAGGAACAGATTTCTGTGATGAACTACTTTCCAATAAGGGAGCAGGTACAGTTACCTCATCAAGTTCTACTTTCCTCCCACTCACTTCTTTCGAGAGAAACTCCTTCTCTAGAAAGGATCTATTCTCAACAACAAATTTGCCTTCGGATTTGTGATAGAAGGTGTACCCAACAATTTCGTTTGGGTATCCTATGAAGATGCACTTCCCCGATTTGGGTTCAAGCTTATCAGTTTGAAACTTTTTCACATAAGCATCGCCGCCCCAAACTTTAAGAAACGACAACTTTGGTCGTCTCAACAGATTTCAATGGTGCCCTATTTAACGTGAATGTAGTTGTCTCTAATGCATAACCCCAAAACGATAGTGGTAAATCGGTAAGAGACATCATAGATTGCACTATATCAAATAAAGTACGGTTATGACGTTCGGACACACCATTACGTTGTGGTGTTCTAGGTAGCATGAGTTTGTGAAACTATTCCACATTGTTTTAATTGAAGACCAAACTCATAACTCAAATATTCGCCTCTGCGATTAGATCGTAGAAACTTTATTTTCTTGTTACATTGATTTTCCACTTCACTCTGAAATTCTTTGAACTTTTCAAATGTTTCAGACTTATGTTTCTTTAAGTAGATATACCCATATCTGCTCAAATCATCTGTGAAGGTCAGAAAATAACGATACCCGCCGCGAGCCTCAACACTCATCAGACCTCATACATCAGTATGTATTATATCCAATAAGTCAGTTGCTCGCTCCATTGTTCTAGAGAACGGAGTCTTAGTCATCTTTGTCCATGAGGCATGGTTCGCAAGCATCAACTGATTCATAATCAAGTGATTTCAAAAGCCCATCAGCACGGATTTCTTCATGCGCTTTACACCAATATGACCTAAACGGCAGTGCCACAAATAAGTTGCATTATCATTATTAACTTTGCATCTTTTGGCTTCAATATTATGAATATGTGTATCACTATGATCGAGATTCGACAAACCATTTTCATTGGGTGTATAACCATAGAAGGTTTTATTCATGTAAACAGAATAACAATTATTCTTAACTTAAATGAATAATTGTATTGCAATAAACATGATCAAATCATATTCATGCTCAACGCAAACACCAAATAACACTTATTTAGGTTCAACACTAATCCAGAAAGTATAGGGAGTGTGCGATGATCATCATATCATTCTTGGAACTACTTCCAACACACATCGTCACTTCACCCTTAACTAGTCTCTGTTCATTCTGCAACTCTTGTTTCAAGTTACTACTCTTAGCAACTGAACTAGTATCAAATACCGAGGGGTTGCTATAAACACTAGTAAATTACACATCAATAACATGTATATCCAATATACCTTTGTTCATGTAACGCCCCGTGACCGATGTGCCAGGTGTCCTCCAGTTATTCGTTGTTGTTGCCTTGTCATTGCTTGCGTGTCATGCATTGCATATCATGTCATCATGTGCATTTCATTTGCATACGTGTTCGTCTCTTGCCTCCGAGCATTTTCCCCGTTGTCCGTTTTGCAATCCGGCGCTCCGTTCTCCTCCGGTGGTCATTTCTACCTTTCTTTCATGTGTGGGGATTAAAAATTTCCGGATTGGACCGAGACTTGCCAAGCGGCCTTGGTTTACTACCGGTAGACCGCCTGTCAAGTTTCGTACCATTTGGACTTCGTTTGATGCTCCAACGGTTAACCGAGGGACCGAAAAGGCCTCGTGTGTGTTGCAGCCCAGCACCCCTCCAAGTTGGCCCAAAACCCAACAAAACCTTCTCCATCATTTAGAGAGTTCGATCACGATCGCGTGGCCGAAAACCGCACCTCATTTGGACTCTCCTAGCTCCCTCTACCTATAAATATGTGATCCCCTCCGAAATATTCGCGGTACAAACCCTAGATCAAACTCCCTCATCGCCGCCGGACATTTCTTCCCGCGCCGGACATGTCCGCTCGCTGCCGGCCACCACACCGCAGCCAATCAGAGCATGCCACGTCGTGCCGCCGCCGCTCTCCTCCTATCAGGGGCCGCCACCTGCCCTCTCCGCGCCGTCCACCGCGCACGGGCCCACCGGAGCCCATCGGGAGCCCGCCACAGGCCGCATCGGGCCTGATCTGCCCGAGCCGCCGCGCCGCCCGTCTGCTGGTTCCGCCCGCGCCGGAGCATCACCGGAGCGTCGCCGGAGTTTCTCGCCATCTCGCCGGCGCGTCGAAGCTCGCCGCCATGGCCTCGCCGGACTTCGTCTCGGCTTCCGCGCCGCCTGACTTCGCCGCTGCACGCTGCTCCTCCGTTGCTGGCCTCCGCCGTCGCCTGCAACCTTCGCCGGAGTTCGAGCCCCGCCTTCCTGCTCGTTCCTTGCACCACCGCCGCGCCCGTAGAACCCGTCTTCGCGACCCCGCCGCCTTGGAGCTCCGCTCGTCGCCAGCTGACCTCGTCGTCGTCGGGAACGGGGCCCCCGCGGCCAGATCCATCTGGATCCGGTGCAGCAGCGCCGCCCCGACACCTCCCCACGCCGGCAGCCGACATCGCCGCCTCCTGCCTCCCCGATCCAGGCGGGGATCGGGAAGAGGAAGACCTTTCGCGTGGGCCACCTCCTCCGCCCCAGGCCCAGATCGCCCGGCCCGCCTCGGCCTGCCTCTCCCTCCTTCCTGGGCCGAGCCCATTTGGGTGAGCCACTGCCGGTGCCTTTATCTCTCGCCCCAGGCGTCATATAGCTATTCTACGCTCGGGCATTTTATTTCACTAAGTCCCCGAGATTTCCATGTTTCATGTGCCCATGTTTATCATGTTGTAACTTTGCATCCGTAGCTCCGTTTTCGACATATAGCATATCAAAATGTTCGTCTCAGAGAGTACATCATTTCATCTCATTGCATCATTTTCATTTGAGTTCATCTTGATGCCCGAAATGCTGTTAGAAGAGTGCTACTTGAGATAATTGTCAGATCTGCTGCTCCATTTAGATATTTGTTATTTTTGCCATGATTATTGTGTGCATGATATGCCCCTGAGCTCTACATATGTTTTGTTAAGGGTTTTGTCATCTTTCCAGAGGTGCAACCCATGTATTTTTGTGATGTGTGTGGTGACTAGCACAAGCTTGCAAAGTGAGGCACTTGTTAATGCTGATTTCTAGGACTTAGCATTTCCACCAAGTCCTTGACCTGTTTATCTCATATTGCCATATGTTCATGTTGTTTCCTAGTGATCCGTGCCTCTTTTGAGGATGATCAGTAAGGATGTTTTGTTAATCTTGTAGTGCTCTATCCATCCATGTCTTTGTTTGTAATTATGGAGCACCCTAGCTTGAGTCAATCGAGCTCTACTTTTGCTATTTCGTGAATCTGGGCAGATTGTCTACTTGCTAGCGATTTTGCCGAGGATGTTGTAGTTGATCCGTGCATGCCGTGTTATTGTTCTTGCCATGTCTAGCTTGTATTATGTGTATTCTTGATGGGTGTATGCTTAGCTAGTCATTACTTGCTCCGTAGTGAGTGCATCGAGGTCGTAAACATGCCTACTTGATATCTGTTTCAGCATGCTCCAGTTTTCACTAAGTCTGAGAACTGATTGTGTTTTGCCATGTTCACATGCTTGCAATTGTATTTTCTGATCCCTTTTGGCTCAAGGTCACTAAGGGACTTTTGTTAAGATCTTTGAGTAGCTCCATGCCATGCTTTACTTTGCCATGTTCAGTTCCTGTAGCATCTAGTTTTCATGCTCCAAAGTGTGCTACCTGATCTGAAATTCCAGACAAGTGTTAATTTCACTAAGTCTGAGATCTGTTTACTGTTTGCATTTTTGCCATGCTTGTTTGAACCTGTTAAGGGATGAATTGGCCGTAGCTCAGTGCTAGACTTTTGGTAAGCTTCTTGAATGCATCCCTGCCATGTATTTTGATGCCATGTTTGAATGCTGTAGCATGTTCATCTCGTTGCATTTAGATGGCTAGTTGCTGTAAATCGCAGAACGTGGTCATATTTGAATTGCTTGCCATTTCCAAACCGTAACTCCGATTCCGGCATTCTTTATATCGTTTTCAAGCGATTTCATCTCATCTTTCCAGTGGCACACTTGTATTTCCAAGTTGATGCCAGGTTCATGCATTCCTTGTCAAATCATGCATATGCATCGCATACCGCATCTCGCATATCATACCATGTTCATGTGTTGGTTGTTTACTATGTTGTGTGCTTCTTTCCGGTGTTTGCTTCTTCGGGTTGGTTCCGGTTACGTCACGTTTGTGAGGACCCGTTCGTCTACGTCCGTTTGTCTTCTTCATGGACTCGTTCTTCTTCCTTGCGGGATTTCAGGCAAGATGACCATACCCTCGAAATCACTTCTATCTTTGCTTGCTTAGTTGCTCGCTCTTTTGCTATGCCTATGCTGCGATACCTACCACTTGCTTATCATGCCTCCCATATTGTTGAACCAAGCCTCTAACCCACCTTGTCCTAGGAAACCGTTGGTTGGCTATGTTACCGCTTTGCTCAGCCCCTCTTATAGCGTTGTTAGTTGTAGGTGAAGATTGAAGTTTGTTCCTCGTTGAACATGGAGATGTTGTTCCATTTTGGAACATGTTACTTTATGGGATATCACTATATATATTATTTAATTAATGCATCTATATACTTGGTAAAGGGTGGAAGGCTCGGCCTTATGCCTGGTGTTTTGTTCCACTCTTGCCGCCCTAGTTTCCGTCATATCGGTGTTATGTTCCCGGATTTTGCGTTCCTTACATGGTTGGGTAATAATGGGAACCCCTTGATAGTTCGCCTTGATTAAAGCTTTTCCAGCAATGCCCAACATTGGTCTTACCATTCGCCACCTAGCTTTTTCTTTTCCCTTGGGGGTCACGCGCCCAAGGGTCATCATTATTTTAACCCCCCCCCCCGGGCCAGTGCTCCTCTGAGTGTTGGTCCAACCGAGCGATGTCCGGGGCTACCAGGGGAAACTCTGGGCTGGCCTACCCGACGTCTTGCTCATCCGGTGTGCCATGAGAACGAGATATGTGCAGCTCCTATCGGGATTTGTCGGCACATCTGGGTGGTGCTGCTGCATTTGTTTTAACTTGTCGAAATGTCTTGTAGAACTGGGATATCGAGTCTGATCGGAATGTCTCGGGAGGAGGTCTATTCCTTCGTTGACCATGATAGCTTGTGATGGGCTAAGTTGGGACACCCCTGCAGGGATTTGAACTTTCGAAAGCCGTGCCCGCGGTTATGGGCAGATGGGAATTTGTTAACGTCCGGTTGTAGAAAACCTGAAGTTGACCTTAATTAAAATGTATCAACCGTGTGTGTAACCGTGATGGTCTCTTTCCGGCGGAGTCCGGGAAGTGAACACGGTGTTGGAGTTATGCTTGACGTAGGTTGTTTTAGGATCACTTCTTGATCATACTTTTATCGACCGTTCTTTGCCTTCTCTTCTCGCTCTCATTTGCGCATGTTAGCCACCATATATGCTAGTCGCTTGCTGCAGCTCCACCTCATGCCTTTACCTTACCCATAAGCTTAAATAGTCTTGATCGCAAGGGTGCGAGATTGCTGAGTCCCTGTTGCTCACAGATACTTCCAAAACCAGTTTGCAGGTGTCGATGAGTCCGTGCAGATGATGCAACCCAGCTCAGGAAGAGCTCGATGAAGATCTTGTCTTTGTGTTGTTTCGTTCTAGTTGATCAGTAGTGGAGCCCAGTTGGGGTCAATCAGGGACCTTGTCCCTTTTGGGGTTGTTCTTTTATTTTGGTTCCGTAGTCGGACCTTGATTGTATTTGGTTGATGTAATGCTTTATTCATGTAATTGTGTGAAGTGGCGATTGTAAGCCAACTATGTATCTTTTCCCTTATGTATTACATGAGTTGTTTGCGAAGATTACCTCACTTGCGACATTGCTTTCAATGTGGTTATGCCTCTAAGTCGTGCTTCGACACGTGGGAGATATAGCCGCATCGAGGGCGTTACAAGTTGGTAATCAGAGCCTTCCCCGACCTTAGGAGCCCCATTGCTTGATCGTTATTAGCGGCCGAGTTGTGTCTAGAAAAATGTTTTGAGTCATTTAGGAATTATATATCGGAGTGTTTAGGAATTCTTTTTACTTCCCAGTCTCCTCATCGCTCTGGAAAGGCATCCTGACGTAGAGTTTTGACTCTTCTCTTCTCAAATTTCACTAAAAAAAATTAGGATCACGCGGGTATCTTGGAATCGTTCCGATGGTTTTGTGACGAGAACATAGTCTTGGTGCCTCCTGTCAGGGGTTTTGTGGAAGTGTCCCGGGGAGTTGAGCTCTGAGGTCTTGTCGTCATAATTTTATCGTTGCAGTTCTGGAATACCTGAGTTTAGTACGCCGACATCGAAAATCTCTTTTATGCAGTTCGTTGGTGAGATAACCTCGATGCCACCCAGTACTGGGGCGGGAGTTCGGGAGTATTGCCATAACTTGTATAACAGATGCTTTTCGAAGGTTGAGGTAGATGATTTCCGAAGGTTTCTTGGTTATGTGTTGAAGGATGGATACAGCTGGATGTAGGATTTGCTAGTTTTGGGTGAGATATTATGCTTCCCCTGTATCCCCAACACCTGATTGCATAACCGGAAAGGTTCGGGAGTTTCATAAGTGGGAATTCAAGTAGCTCTTAGGATATCTTTCCAACAGATGTATGATATGAAATTGGGGTTCGACGTCTAGTGGTCTGCCTATTCACGGTTGGTTTTACAGTGGTCTCATTGTGTCTTAAAGAGTCCTTGGCTATGCCGACTCGGGGACGCTTCGTATGTCATGTGCACTGCCTTGTACATGATGGTGTTGTATGATCGAGCCCGTGTAGGCCCCACCACGAAAACTTCGAACGGAATCTCTATCATATGTTTGTTCCGGCTTATTTTGCAAGCCAATCCTTTGTTTGTTTTGAGTTGTGGTATTCAAGTTGCTTCGAAGTCAAGTGTTGATTCCATATCTTCCCCAAGTGGTGTTCTCATATTCCTATGTGAATACTAATCCTTCTCGATCATTGAGTTTGTCATGTCAATCCTTTTCAACCGGCGTGTTTCTCTTCAAGTGGATCCGATCATTTCAACATCAGGAAGATCAATTACCAGTTCTTCTCAATGGTGTTTGTTTCATTCGTCTCAAGCTGCCTTTGTTTTCCCGCCCACCCACCCTTTTTCTTCAAGGACTCAGATTTCTTAATCGAGTATCCATCTTATTGATGTGAAGCCTCTCCATTCTTTTCCTTCAATGTTCTTATCCGGTGATTCTCATGAAGATACTAACGGAGCTTCTAGTTCATCATTCTTCTTTCTTTTATCTTCTCCGGTGGATTCAATTCTAACTTTGTTGATCATATTATTTTCCGTATTTCAATGTTTTCTCATGCCGGTGCAATTCTTAATCGTTCACCTCTCGCTATTCTATTGTCCTGGAGTGCTCAAGATATCTCAGAAGGCTCGTTTTTTCATTCAAGATCAGTTCAATCTATTTCGAGGTTGTTATCTCTTTCAAGTCATTTAATTCAACCGGTGCAATATCTTTCAAGTAATCATTCCAACGGTGTTTATTTTGAGTGGGCCCTAACCCACAGGTCTTTTCCCAGGATCTTACCTGACTCTTCTAATTTTACCAGAGCTATCCTAAATTCTTTTCGAAAGTTTGACGTAAGAATGAATTATAATCAGTCAAATGCTTTTCACCAAGATCTTTCAAATTCTTTTCATCGCTGGTTTAACCTCTTCGTTTTGATTCTTCCGGAGTGTCTAAATAATTCATGGTGGTGTTTCTCGGCATCATTCTCAACATTTGAAGACCGAAGAAGAGTTTCTCTTTAATATTGCTCCTTTCTCTTCAAGATTCATGGTTCTAGCGTTATGCCATCCTCTCATAGTTGTTTTCGATTGTCAGAATTCTTTTCACCCATCCGGAGCATTTCAAGGGTATTTTCAGTTCGATTATTCGGAGTCCATCATTTCAGATCATTCTCAGCTTTCAGCTCTCGTTCCCCAAATCTCACCGGTGCATCATTCGATATTCTCTAATCAGCTCATGATCTTTTATTCTCGTGGATCTAATTTCCATCAAGTATTTTCATTCGTTCTCTAATTCCTTTCCGGTGATTCGTTATCTTTTATTCGTTCATTTGCAATTCCTATGGTGGTTTGTTCAAGATTCTTCTTCCTTCGTGTATCATATCATTTTATTGGTTGTTTCAATTCTACCGGTGGTTCGTTGAAGACCTTCCCAAGTTTGACGCTATATCTCTCTTAATCTTTTTTATGAGAATAAGTAATATGTCGAATCCGTTGATTGTCATCAATTTAATTGGTGAAGGATAAGCATAATGTAATTCTTATTCTTGCTTCATCGAGTTTATTCAATTCCTATTTTCCGGAGTGGCTCATTATACTTATTCTCGGTTTCACTTGTTTTCATCTTTTCTTTCCCGGAGTTCCAAGCTCTAATTATCACGGAGATCCATCTAAATCATTGCAAGGATTCACCTTGTGTTTTCATTTTCTCTTTCTTTTGTTTACCGGAGTTCTTCATGTAAGTGATCATGTAAGTACAATTAATCATATTACTTAAGAACTCTCACTTAGATAGACATCGCTCTAATCCTCTAAGTGATCATGTGATCCGTATCAACTAAACCATAACCATATCTACTCTATGATTAACGCTCGACCTTTCGGTCTCCAGTATTCCGAGGCCATATTTGCATATGCTAGGCTCGTCAAGTTTAACCCGAGTATTTCTGCGTGTGCAAAACTGGCTTGCACCCGTCGTAGATGGACGTAGAGCTTATCACACCCGATCATCACGTGGTGTCTGGGCACGACGAACTTTGGCAACGGTGCATACTCAGGGAGAACACTTTTTATCTTGAAATTTAGTGAGAGGTCATCTTATAATGCTAACGTCAATCAAGGGAAGATAAGATGCATCAAAGATAAACATCACATGCAATCAATATAAGTGATATGATATGGCCATCATCATCTTGTGCTTGTGATCTCCATCTCCGAAGCACCGTCATGATCACCATCGTCACCGGCGCGACACCTTGATCTCCACCGTAACATCGTTGTCGTCTCGCCAATCTTATGCTTCCACGACTATCGCTACTGCTTAGTGATAAAGTAAAGCATTACAGGGCGATTGCATTGCATACAATAAAGCGACAACCATATGGCTCCTGCCAGTTGCCGATAACTCGGTTACAAAACATGATCATCTCATACAATAAAATTTAGCATCATGTCTTGACCATATCACATCACAACATGCCCTGCAAAAACAAGTTAGACGTCCTCTACTTTGTTGTTGCAAGTTTTACGTGGCTGCTACGGGCTTAGCAAGAACCGTTCTTACCTATGCATCAATACCACAACGATAGTTTGTCAAGTTGGTGTTGTTTTAACCTTCGCAAGGACCGGGCGTAGCCACACTCAGTTCAACTAAAGTTGGAGAAACTGACACCCGCCAGCCACCTATGTGCAAAGCACGTCGGTAGAACTAGTCTCGCGTAAGCGTACGCGTAATGTCGGTCCGGGCCGCTTCATGCAACAATACCGCCGAACTAAAGTATGACATGCTGGTAAGCAATATGACTTATATCGCACATAACTCACTTGTGTTCTACTCGTGCATATGATATCTACGCATAAAACCTGGCTCGGATGCCACTGTTGGGGAACGTAGTAATTTCAAAAAAATTCCTACGCACACGCAAGATCATGGTGATGCATAGCAACGAGAGGGGAGAGTGTTGTCTACGTACCCTCGTAGACCGAAAGTGAAAGCGTTAGCACAACGCGGTTGATGTAGTCGTACGTCTTCACGATTCGACCGATCAAGTACCGAACGCGCAGCACCTCCGAGTTCTGCACACGTTCAACTCGATGACGTCCCTCGAACTCTGATCCAGCTGAGTGTTGAGGGAGAGTTTTGTTAGCACGACGGCGTGCTGACAATGATGATGTTCTACCGACGCAGGGCTTCGCCTAAGCACCGCTACGATATGATCAAGGTGGATTATGGTGGAGGGGGGCACCACACACGGCTAAGAGATCAAGAGATCAATTGTTGTGTCTTTAGGGTGCCCCCCTGCCCCCTATATAAAGGAGTGGAGGAGGGGAGGGCCGGCCCTCTCTATGGCGCGCCCTAGGGGAGTCGGTGGGAGTAGAATTCCCCCTTTCCTAGTAGAACTAGGAGCCCTTCCAAGTAGTAGGAGTAGGAGGGAAGGAAAGGGAAGGGAAAAAGAGAAGGAAGGAAGGGGGTGCCCCCCTCCCTAGTCCAATTCGGACCAGCCCATTGGGAGGGGTGGGGCCAACCTTTGAGGCCTTTCTCTCCTTTCCCGTATGGCCCATTAAGGCCCAATATGAATTCCCGTAACTCCCCGGTACTCCCGAAAATACCTGAATCACTCGGAACCTTTCCGATGTCCGAATATAGTCGTCCAATATATCGAACTTTACGTCTCGACCATTTCAAGACTCCTCGTCATGTCCCTGATCTCATCCGGGACTCCGAACTCCTTCGTTACATCAAAACACATAAACTGATAATATAACCGTCATCGAACTTTAAGCGTGCGGACCCTACGGGTTCGAGAACTATGTAGACATGACCGAGACACATCTCCGGTCAATAACCAATAGCGGAACCTGGATGCTCATATTGGCTCCTACATAATCTACGAAGATCTTTATCGGTCAAACCGCATAACAACATACGTTGTTCCCTTTGTCATCGGTATGTTACTTGCCCGAGATTCGATCGTCGGTATCTCAATACCTAGTTCAATCTCATTACCGGCAAGTCTCTTTACTCGTTCCGTAATACATCCAGTTACGTTGTGATGTTTGGTGGCACACAAAGTGTTCCTTCGGTAAACGGGAGTTGCATAATCTCATAGTCATAGGAACATGTATAAGTCATGAAGAAAGCAATAGCAACAAACTAAACGATCAAGTGCTAAGCTAACAGAATGGGTCAAGTCAATCACATCATTCTCCTAATGATGTGATCCCGTTAATCAAATGACAACTCATGTCTATGGTTAGGAAACATAACCATCTTTGATCAACGAGCTAGTCAAGTAGAAGCATACTAGTGACACTCTGTTTGTCTATGTATTCACACATGTATTATGTTTTCGGTTAATACAATTCTAGCATGAATAATAAACATTTATCATGATATAAGGAAATGAATAATAACTTTATTATTGCCTCTAGGGCATATTTCCTTCATTAATTGGGGGTCGAGTAGACATGACATCTAATTGGGCCCCCATAGTACTGTGCATGAATCCATTTATCCACCAGGCAAGCCATTACCCTGCCATTCGCACGCGCCCCCACTTGACATTTTTACAATCGATAAACCACTCCTAGTCGTCCCGTCTGTTCACATTACGGTAGTTCCACTAATCCTAACCCTCCTCCCAAATCCATGGCATCCCAAATCTCCATGATCGGCGGTGAGTACAAGGTTAGAACCATCATCGGTGATGAGTTCGACGTCATCTACACTCGTTCTTCCGCAACGGTGAAAGAATGCCTTGCTCGCTTCAAATGCATGTTCAAAAACTCAAATTATGAGTGGGTCGCTAGGCTAGATGTTGAGTACACCACAGTCCTGGTGTCGTGGTGGGCGCACGGCAGATGCCAAGGGACGGCTAAAGAGAGGAGGAGGCTCGAGGGCGCTGGTGGGCTCTAGAGGCGAGGTTGGCATGAGCGGGCGTGGGACGCCGGACATACCCAGGTTCGGGGCTCTCCGGAGAGATCATACCCCTAGTCCTGCCGAGTGTTGTTGGATGATCGATAGTACAATGTCGCTCCTGGAGCTGTATGGAGGAGGAAGGAAACTGGCCAAGCCTTAGGCAGTTCCCTCTCCTTGGGTGTTACTAACTTGGCGAGTGTGATGGAATGAGTTCTCTGGTGTGTCTATCTATCTCCCCTCCCTCTCTGCATGAGGGCTCCTGGGGGTTTTATAGGTCAACCCCCAGGGGTACAATGGTAATGTTACAAGTTGGTGGGTCCATAGTGTCGGCGTCCGGGGACCCGGGCTGGGTCCCGCTGAGGGCTTGTGGTTCACCAGGTTCCCCTAAGTGCGGGCCCCGCGTTCGTAGGGGGACTATGCGCCATCTTGTCAATCGTTAGGGCGTGGCCGAGTCAAGTCGTGTATAGTGATCTCCATCAAGTCGCCGCTTGCTATTGTCAGCGGCAGGGGCGGGGGCACTGTAGCCATGCTGGCCTTGATCAGCGGGTAGGTGAGGAGCACTGTTGCTACGTACCCGCTGACCAGAGGCATGGGCGGGGCACTGTCGCCTCGGTCATCATTGATTGAAGCCCTGTCCCATCGCACGGCCTGGATGAGACGGGTGCTGACCCGCGGCTGGATTGCGTAGCACGCCACGGGTCGTGCTGTCTTGTTGAGGAAGCTTTGGTTGTGCTGGGTTCGGCTGTCTTGCGCTAGTTGTTGAGGCCGATTCGACGTGTCTTGCCGGGTCGGCTAGTATGGCCGGCTTGCGGGGCTTGGCCGGGTCGAGCGACCCGGCCAAGCGCGTGCCAGTATTGAGGGGCAGTGCTGACCTCGTTGTTTTTGAAGAAGATCCGGGTTCCGTTGCCTGCCTGGGGTCCATCCCCCTGACACCTGGGAAGTGAGAAGAAACTAAAGGAGGCAGAGAAGAAGAAGCCCGCCGTGATCCAGGTTTGCGTCCATGACTTATGCTTGGTCTACCACATATGCCATGCCGACGTTGAGTGCGAGGAATTTAAGAAGTTCCTCAAGGGCGGCCGAGTCAAATTCGTTACTGTAGACTTTAGGAACGACAAGGAAATCCTGGGTCGGATAGGCCTCGTTGTAGGCGACCCCTTCAATCTCCAGAAGGAAGGGTCGGTGCCCTCCCTTGATCAGCCTTCAATGATGACCCTGGCAGGAGCCATGGTTCATCCTTCGTATGGTAAACTAGAGAAACCTCCATACACGTTTCATCGTCATGCATGGCAGTGGAATGTACTAGATATGGACCACATCCACTATGCTGCAATAGATGTCTACCTTTGTTTCAATGTCTACAAGGGTTGGATGAAGAGCAAGAGCCAAGTGTGCGGTTCAAGCAAAGATGTATCGCCCAAGAGGAAGAGAGGCAAGGATGATGTCGAGGACGTGGACGAGGACTCCAAGTAAGGTGGCAGTGTCGTTGCTCATGGTGGTTCTAATGCAGTGTCTACCGGATTAGTTGCTTAGTTTAATTTCTGGTGTGCTTAGTTTTATTTGAGGGGTGTGTTGTGCTGAGCCCCCAACAGAACTATGTTATGTTTCTTCTCGTTATATTTCGTACATTTCATCTTTCAGTTAGTATAGTACTACCACTCGTTTCTTGACATTATATACGTACAATATATATGGCCAACATCATATAGCCAACAGTTTAGTTGTCCAAGAAAGCTTAGTTTTGTCAAAGAATTCCAGGGTGCTTAGTTTTATTTGAAGGGTGTGTTGTGCTGGACACCATTAACTTATCATTGTGAGAATCGGCTTACTTTTGTCATGTAACATGGTCAACGGGGTTTGGCGTGAAAATAACAATGTCTAATGGCATTTCTGAGCAAACATCTAACTTAATGATGGCATTTTTTAGATATCTAATTGCATTTTCGAGCAGGCATCTCACGGATCGATGGCATTTTTTGAGTAGTTGTAACTTCTAATGGCAAAACTAAGTAGTGATACACAACTAGTGGCATAAATGATAAGAACCCAAGAATTAAATAGGGCTAATTTCTTTATTTCTTTATACCTTTGTGTGCGAAACAATATACGCTGCCTACCACCAGATTTTCTTTACAGAGGCAACATAGAACTATATGAGTGCCCTGTTAAATTTTGGAATTATTCCGGGTTCGTTTGGCTTTTTTTATACATTAATTGAGTTTCTGGTCATTTAATGTGCATAATTCAAATTTGAACTACAAGCACATGCTCCCGTGCGCCAAAGTTGCCTGAAAAATCACATGTGTGTCCTCGGTTGAATTTCCAGGTCCCATGTAAGAAATGGGAATGAAATTCAAACATCTGGGCGTCGTGGTTCGGCCGAGAACATTGAGAAGCTTGGTTTTAAAATTCTTGTAAATCCAAAACACGCCTGAAAATCATGAAACTTGGCATGGTGTCATGTCATGGTACTAGCATGTCGTGGTAAAAAAATGCAGAATAGGAACAAGTTTTGGTATAAGTTTCTTGCAAACCAGAGCTTCTCTCAAGAAGGCCCGTGGTTCTGAGAGGGAACGTGTCACCTTTGTGTGCATAATTCAAATTTTAAATACAAGCACATGCTCCAGTGCACCAAAGCTGGTTGAAAAATCACATGTGTGTCCTCGGGTAAATTTCTAGGTCCCATGCCAGAAATGGGAATGAAATTCAAACATCTCGGCGTCATGGCTCGGCTGCAAACATTGAGAAACTTGGTTTTTTAATTCTTGTAAATCCGAAACACGCATGAAAATGATGAAACTTGGCTTGGTGCCATGACATGGCACCAACATGATGTGGTAATTTTGTTGTCTGATTTGCGAAGGCGCACACATTAACAATCAACAAAGTCATTTTGGAACAAGTGTTGTCACGTTACAATCGGAAACACAAGTATTATTGAAACCGTGGGCGTTCTATTTACCATTTACGTGCCGCCACGCGTCCCCTTTTTTTTATTAGCTAGGAGGCGCCGTGCAGGGTAGCTATTTGAGTACGGGAGGCGTGCGATCAGACCCCTGCACATGCTTATCAGGAGGAGAGCCCTTTGACCTCCATCTGCCGTCCACCTCTCTCCCAAGGTACCATTAATGGCGCCCGAGCCTCTGTTTAATGGCGTGGCAATGTCTCACTCGACTAAGATTTAAGAGAGAGAAAAGAAAATCTGAAAAGAAAATTTTGCATGGATCTTGATGTAAAATCCGATAGACCTATATAGCATCTACTACGACTTATAGCAAGACTGATGAATATATATAAGGACGACGAGAGTGGATAATAATTGTCTTACATAATTAGGAAGATAATTAAAAAAGCCACATGTGGCTACGCTCGAAATACATGCAAAATAAGAAGGAAGACGCATACAACGATCTGGCTCGCTGATCTCTACTTTCTTTATGTGTTGCAGGTCACGGAGACTAGTTCTCGCGGCGGGTGATGATCTCTTTCATCAGTTTCATGTCCTTAATACGCTGCTTGGCAGCATCCATGGATTCCTCCATCAGCCTGTTACGCTTGATGCGGAGCATGGAATTCTCGTCCATAAGTTTCTTGATGATGACGCCCGTCCTCTGCAACACGGCAGCGGTCTCCTCCTCCTGCTTCGCCCTTCCAGCGATCTTCGCCCTTAGCAGGTCATGATCGCCCCGGAGCTTCGCATTGCCCTCCCCGAGTTGCCAGATGACGCCAGTAGCCTAGTCCTCCATCCTCGCCCAACCGGAGATCTGATCCATCTGGCTATGGACTATCGCATGCATGCGCCTGTAAGAGTCCTCGCCTGCCTGCGAGAAATTTTCCCGGGCCGTCGCGGCGCGGCAGGACCTCCCTGCTGACATCTCTGCTGCTTCCGCGGTGTGGCCGAACAAGTCTGCTACATCGATGGCGCGGCGGGACCTCCATGCTGCTTCGGTGGCGCGGCGGGACCTCCATGCTGCTTCGGCGGCACGGTGGGACCTCTGTGCTGCTACTGCTGCGCGGCTGGACATGTCAGTTGCTTTCGCGGCAAGGTGACACATCTCTCATGCTTCCTCTTACATGCTCACCTCTCCCTGGTGGAAATCTCTCGACCCAGAACTCATGTTGGTTATGGCTTGATTGTTTCTTGTGGATGAGGAGTTGAGGAGGAATGTGCAGACATTTTCGGTTAGGTAGTTCCCCTTTTTATAACCTAAGTACCAGCACTACTACTAAAACCTGCATAGTGGGAACACGTTCAGGTTTGGTACGTACTGGTAGGTGTGAGTAGGCTTGCACTTAATTGTAGCACTAGTACTTTCGAATGTGATGGGAACAAGGTAAAGATTAATTGATGGTTTCTGGTTACGAGGCCCGAAACGGCTCCCTATGAGTTTAGTGGAACATAAATTTCAAGTAGACTGCACTGCTCAGATGCGTATATATTATGTTACTGTCAAAAATTGGCACAAAATACAAAGGAGACCCATGGAAGTACTACTAGCAACCCATGATTTAACTACTCGCATGCGCGCAGTGGAGTAGTAATGTCTTTCTTCTGCCCTCACGTCCACTCAATTTGCATGCGCTATATTAATTGACCATCAATGAAGTGAAGGACTTTACACGCGTCAAATTATCACATGGGGTGGATCTTGGTACAAAATTGCGTCCGCCCGTGTACCCGCGTGTGCGTGCGAGGGAATGAGTGCGTGTGTGGCATGCGTGCACATCTTCGCTTCGTGCATGTACCTCCAGTGCGTCTCAGGGAGGACGAGTACATTCTTCTGGAACTAGCAGCACGTCACTCTGATCAATCCACACAAGGATGTCACGACAACGCCTCCACATGTGCCACGCACCCACGTGGCTTCATGAACTGTAAGAGAGACACTATGTAGCATGCCATTGTGTTTTGCACATACTCTAAGTACTAGTAAGGTACATGTGCAGTGCACGTGTCAGATTTTGCACAAATTACGAATAAATACCACACTGTAGCATGTAAGATCTGAGTCATATATGCCTAATGTAGACCTTCGTTTAATTCTTATAGTTCATCTCATTCAAAATCAATTAGTTTTTTAAAAAACCTAGGCCTCTTTGATTCGTAGGATTTCCAAAACGCAGGAATAGGAAGAACCTGGGATTAGAGTGGAATGTCGTCTTGAATCCTACAGGATGGTACGAGTGTTTGATTGTGCGTAGAAAAAATGCAGAATTCTTTCAAAGAGGTTTGAATGGATGGGATGTTTCCTATGAAATCTAGTGCAAATGAATCATATGGAAAAATTCCTATGGTTTACAATCCTATGAATCAAACAACCAAGATAGGAAAAATTCCTAAGGATTAGAATCCTCCAAAATTCCTTTGAGAATCCTTTGAACCAAAGAAGCCCTTAATCTATTTTATGATTCATGGAATTGTGTGTTGTAAAGCATAAAGTACAAACAAAGAATGGCAATTCAACTAGAAAAAAAGTTTGGGCAGTTACGATACGAAAGATTCTAGAACAAAGGAGAACCACTGTTGTTTTGAGATTTGTGCATTATGCTTAAGTTCAACCATGGAGTCTGCTAGATTGTACATGTGGCAAAATCCGATGGGGGCAAGAAGATGGTGCGAGGGGGCCGAGTGGAGGGAGACTATGAAGGAGTGCACAACTGTGAGATCGATATTTAGAGAGAGGGGGCGAGAACGTGCGCTGTTGCGACAGTGGCGGAGCCATGAAAAATGTCCCATGAGCTAGGGGGCCAAGCATTGCTAATCCTTTACGAGGAGGGCCAATTCATCAACTTAAACCATTTTTACCAGCAATTGTCTAATGATCACATTCATATTAGCCTCGATATATAGTGATGTTAGGGGGGCAGGGCCCTTGCTGCCCCTGTCTTGGCCATTGTGCGCGCGTCTGAGAGATGAAGCGGAAGGCATGGATGATGAGAGGGGGCGTTGGATATATAATTAATGTGGGTGTATTAGCTATATATGTAATCCTATATAGAGAGGTATAGATTGATCGATGTGGATGTGGGAAAGAGGGTGAGACCTCACTAGATATATAGATTGATCGGTTTATGTGGAAAACTATGAAAGACCTAGCTATACACACACACACACATAGAGGAACATCGATCGTTGCGCATGCACGTCAGAGATAAAGAATGCCCGATATGATGGAGAGGGGGATGTGTGTGTGTGTGCCTTCATGGGAGACCGACCTGAAGAAAAAGATTGCATGTGTGTGATGGATAATGCCGACTGGTAGTGTGTGTGCATGCATGCACGAGAGAAAGTTAGTGGTACAATTATAAAGAGAAGACCAATGTGTGGGTGTAAAAGACTAGGTGAGGTCATAATCAATGTAAAGTTGAATTCAAATATTTGAATAAGAGATCATGATGTTTGAAACCCATGCGTGCATGAATATAACGGAGATCTGCGCGGTGTGGTTTGGAAACGAGCATGTTGCAATGTATACACATTGAACAAGGTCAGATTGGTTTGAATTTGAGATACCGATGGCAGACATCGTTTGGCCACATTGCATCTGTGCATGGACAAACTATTCTAATTGGAGATGATGGGTGGCTTTCACATGACATATCTATATCTATACCCCTATATATATATTATATATTTTATATTTTTATATAGTGTGCGGCTAACTTTAATTTTGAAAGATGGTCGTTGGATGAGGCCAATCCGATGGTGCAGAGCTGGCAAATTTGAGCACTACTGGCCGTTGGATATCATCTAGATTCCACCAGATTTTGCCACATGTACAATCTAGAAGACTCTATGGTTGAACTTAAGCATAATGCACAAACCTCAAAACACAAGCACTTCATATTTGTTCTAGAATCTTCCGTATCATAATTGCCCAAATGTTTTTCTACATGATTTGTTTTTACTTTATGCCTTACAACGCACAATTCCATGAATCTTAAAATAGATTAGCTTTCTTATAAAAACTAGATGATTTTGAATGAAATGAACTATAAGAATTAAACGAACATCTACATCATGCATATATGACTCAAAGCTTACATGCTATAATGTGGTATTTATTCATAATTTGGTTGTCAAATCTCATGCGTGCAATGCACGCGTACCTTACTAGTCTAAATGGTGTCTGTGTGTGTGTTGTGCGTGTTAAACACATTGTACGTAGTATATCATACTAGTCTAAATTGTCTTTTTTTGGGGTACACGTTAAGCTTGTTCTCCCGAAATTTCAAGCCACGCCTTGTTATGCTGAAATTTCAAGCTAGTGTCTCTGTCTATCGTGCTGGGAAACTCCCGCCTCTTCAACCCGCGCCTTGTTAGCCAAAAATATTTAAGATATATCTTTGTCTCGTTGTGCTCCAACAACTCCCTCCATCTCAACCCGTGCCTTGCTATTCCAAAATTACAACGAGCGTGAAAACTCCCACCTCCTGTGTAATCCCGACACGCAAAATGCCCGTGATACCCCTGAACCGAAAGAACCGCCTCAAATCGGTGGGGGTACTTTCGTAACTTACCACACATTTCGGACAAGCGCGTCCCTAAGCCATGGTTCCCCACTCCCATCCCATCCTCCCACCCATTCGTACACCGAGGCTGGCAAAAACCACGAAGCCCCACACCCTTCCTCCGTCCGCCACCCAGCCGGAGCCTCTTCCCCGATGACGTCGTCCACAGCAACACCTCGACGTCCCTCATCCACCATACCGGAAGAGGACCCGTCGTCGATCTGGTCATCCCGCCGGTTCAGCCACCCCGTCCTCCACCTCCAAGGAGCTGCCCCGACATTCCCCTCGTCTTTCGTGCCACCTCCATTTCCACACCTCCATCTTCACCTGCACCACCGGAAGAGCATCATCATCACCGTTTCCTCGGATGAAGCTGCGGCCTAATCGGCGCCACCAAAGAGGTTGTACACTAATCACCGCATTTTCTTCTTGATTCGATCTCACGGTGCTTCCGGCGCTCGGTCCCGGGCCGACACGGCGCGGCTTCATCCACGCCGGCGTCGCCGGCCACTTCCTACACGGCGTCGCTCCCTCGGCGGCGACGTCCACATCAGTAGGAGTTGTTGCTGCTTTAGCTCTTGCTCGCACTGCTGCTGTGCTCTTGCTCTCGGTCCCCTGCCTGGTCTGCTCTTGCTCTTGCTCTTGCTCGCGCTGCTCTCGCTCTTGCTCTTGCTCACGCTGCTGCTCTCGCTCTTGCTCTTGCTTGTGATGCTGCTCCAATTTAGCTACACTTCAGTCGACTGAATCGACTTTTGCGTCAGTCGATTTTCAGGGGGTGGGGGGCTCGCCGGAGTTAAGGAAGAACCAGCCGCAGCGGGGAGGAGGGCTCGCCGAAGAGGTACCCCACTACCTATCTTAGGGTTCAGGGTGGGGGCGGTGGTCGCCGGCGGTGGCGTGGGGATCGCCGGAGAAAAACCTCGGCACGGGGGAGGGCCTACAGGGATGGCCGGGGCCGAGGTGGACCGGTGGTGGGGAATGTTTTCAGGGCGGGCGGGGTGGCGCACCGCCGGCCGCGGGCGGCGGGGGGCGGCTGTTTGGCCGGTGGTGGCTGGCGGCTCAGGGGGGTGGAGGTTGAAGATGAACTGCAGGCCCTTGATTTCATATCCAACGACTGCAAAATCGACTGACCAGAGATGAAAAAGTCAGTCGACTGACTTGTAGCCTCACCTCTAGTGCGTTCCGTTTCGACAGCAAAATTCAGTTTTGACAATTAAGTTCAGTTTCGACAGTTAAATTCAGTTTCCACAGTTAAGTTCAAAGATGAGCGGCTGATGTATACATCTAACACTCTGTGGTTATGTATTTTACGTCATCTATTGGAGATGCTATTAGAATTCCACTCAGGTTAACGTTGTTTCTCTTGTCCCGCTTCAGCCTCGGCGTCGTACAACTCACGGAGCTGCTCCAACAATGAAACCCTCCATCACAGCGGAGCAGTACCTCGGGCTCCATCTCCAGACGCCTAAGATCTTCTTCCCCTCCTTCGACAGCCAAGTCAGCCGAAGCATCCTCACCGGCCAACCCAATCACGCTGAGATCGACATGGCTTCACCAAAGAGGTTGTACACTTCTTGTGGGTTGACTTAATCTCAACATGCTTCTTTGCATCCTGTGATCTTCCAATTCTTGTGAACCAAACACCCAGATTGGTAGAAATCCTATGTTTTTAAATTCTCTGTTTTGCACATGCCTTCCTATCCTATTCCTGTATATTTCCTATCATTGCATTGTTAGAATCATCAAATTCAAACAAGCCCTAACACAAGTACTTCTGTTACAGATATGTGTCAAAGAAAACCTTGTGTGGTTTGTCCTGCTCCTGCGGTGCTGTGTTCCACCCCAGCTCAGCTGCTCCAACGACGGAAGGGTTCACCATAGCAGGGATCTGCTCTCCAGACTGTCTTTCGCCGCCTCAGATCTTCTTCCCCGCCGCCGGCAGCCACGACAACTACATTACCATCATCAACTGGGCAGATGACCTTGAGGACTACACGGGTCCGCAAGAGAGGTCGCACTCTTCCATGTATGCTTACGTTATCCATCGCTTAATATGATGACATGCTACTTTATTGTCGTGTTCACCTATTAGACTCCGACTCGGGTCCAAACTTATGCTGGAACTTGAGTTTTTAAATGGTTGTGGGGTACATATTGGGGCAGCAATCAGTATTATCTATCTACTATCTGGTTAATCTCGGGTGTCTACTATGAGTTTCATGTTGGGTGCAAACAAACATTAAAGGAGCCATTATCTGTATTTTTTAACTAAAGCTATTATCCGCCTGCTATCATTTGTTTTGGGTCTATCCACAGTTTTCTACCATCACTCTGGATTTGTGCATGCACTCCTTACATAATCTCACTATGCTTTATTCGTATGCATGTCAGTTATTGTACACAATGGAACTGAACATGTAGAGCAAAAGAGATGAGCCTTGCGTGGCAATAAAATTTCATGCAGACGTTGCTCCATGGTGGGCGCAAAGGCAGCCCCCCTCCACCCATTTCGGATCGTAATTAAGAGGAAGATAACTGTTCTGAGGGGGATTCAGAAGCAGAAGACCACTCCTATTTACCCCATGAGGTCTTCGCTCTAACTTGGCATGCTAATGTTGGCAATATCATGCATATGGTGCCTTGCATTGCTTACTGTATACATCAAAGATGTCATCTGCTTAGTTTAGACATGCTTTGTGGCAATGCCATCTGTTTAGTTTCTTTATCGTATATGTGAATCATGCAATGCCATCTTGTTTAGCCAGGCATCATATATGTGAATTTTGCAATGCCACCCTGGTTATCCAGTCATCTTATATGTGAATTATATCATGACATCATTTTTTATTACGTGCTAAATTTGTCAACAATTTTAGTGCATTCAATTACTCTTACTGTCAATCAGCCATTCGGCATGGTCATGGAAAAATCTGGAATGGAAACAAGGTCTTCAGAGCAGACAATGCTATCTGACGAAGCGCGTGTCTTGCTGGTTATATATAGCTCCTCAAAGGAGGATTCAGAGACAGAGGTGCATGCTCTAACTTGGCAGGGTTATGATGCTCATATCATGCGTATGGTATCTTGCATTGTTATGTGATTTGCTTAGTTTAGACATGCTTTGTGTGAATGCCACCTGTTTAGTGTCTAATTACCATATATGTGAATTACGCAATGCCATCTTGTTGCAAGACATTATATATGTGAATTATGCAATGCTATCTTGTTGCAAGGCATTATATATGTGAATTATGCAATGCCATGTTGTTTAGCCAAGCGTCATATATGTGAATTATATCATGTCGTCCTTTTTTTGCATTTCTCATTTCTTTTGTCGACAATGTTTGTATATTCAACTGCTCTTCCTGTGCATCAGCCATTTGAATTGGTGATGGAGAAATCTGGAGTGAAAACAAGGTTTTCAGAGCAGATAATGCTACCTGGTGAAGCAGATATCTTGCTGGTTACAGATAGCTCTTCAGAGGAGGATTCAGAGGCTGATGACCAGTCCTATTATCCCCCTGAGGTGTATGCTCAAACTTGGCAGGGTTATATTACTCATATCATGCATATGTTGTATTGCAATGCTTACTTTTTACATCATATACATGATATTGAATGCCATCTCCTTAGTTGACACATCATATATGCGATTGCCCTCTGCTCACTTCCTTAGTATATAAATCATATATTTGAATTATATCATGCCATGATGTTTACATAGACAGCATGTATCTGAATTATGGCATGCCAACCCATTTTCTAAAGACATAATATAGTTATATCATCTCATCCTGTTCACATAGTCATCATATTTTGAATTATGTCATTCTATCCGTGAATTATATCATGCCATCATGTTTCCATCGACGGCATGTTTTTGATTTATGGCATGCCAACCACTTTAATAGACACATCATATAGTTATATCATGTCATCCTGTTTACATAGTCATCATATTTTGAAGTATGTCATTCTATCCTGTTTAGTTAGCCATCATACATGTGAAATTGTGTCATGCTATCCTGTTTAATTAGCCATCATATATGTGAAATTATGTCCTGCTATTCTGTTTGGTTAGACAACATAAATGTGAATTATTTCATGCCCTGTTTTCTTCCCTACTATCCATTGCACCTGTCTATCTTACAATGTCTGTACATTCAATTACTTTCTTGTTTATCAGCCATTTCAATTGGAGGGGTGATGGCAGTATCTGTGGGAGTAAAAACACGGTCTTCAGAAAAGATCGTGCTACCTGTCGATGGAGATAGAACCACGGTTGTACTTGCCCAAGAACCAGCCCCACCACACATAACCCAGACTCACGCAGATTGTACCCCTACCCAGTTGGACAGAGAACCAGCTACACCCCTTCTAACCCCAACCCCAGCAGATAGTAACCCAGTTCCCATTGACACAGCACCGTCTCCACCACAGAGCACCCAAACACGAGCAGTTAGTAAGGCAACTGCAGTGCCCAAAGCACGAGGACCACCACTCCGAACCCCAAGTCAACGCTTAAAGCAGAAGAAGAATTGTTCTCAGGTCAGGTTCCGTAGCTATGGTTCATACTACTTTACTCTTGCATCACTGTATTTACTCATACCAACTAATTTCAAATTTGAAGGATGCAATTGAAACTCCAATGGCGCAACAGGTATGTTTTAAACCTGTTTCTTTAACGTGTTTGCTGTTGTAACTTGCTCTATGTTGATTTCAGTTTCAATTGAATAAACAGTTATATTCTCATGCCATGCACCTTACAAGTGTTGTTATTGTTGTGTAGTTTCCCACACTTATATTCTGTCTAAGCTGCTTTGTCTTAAATAGATATGATTCGAACTGTATCTATCTTGATTTGGCAACATAAACTAGAATGATATAGACCATACAGTGACCATACTACATAGATATATGTTTGTTTCATGTTGTTATCCTGTCCACCTTACTACTGAACTGGTTTACCAAAACGAGTTTCATATACTACATTGTAAACCTGTGATGTGTTTGTTTGTTTCTCTTTTAGAATGCGGATAAAATATTGGAGAAGAGTACCCCGTTATGCAATGGTACAGGAAGTAATGCAGATAAGGTTCAAGATAGTGAGACATCCCTGTTGGTCTCCAAGAAAGCTGATAAAAACTATATTGAAGACACTGAGACAACCCCAAAGTCCTGTCTTGATGTAGTGTTCGAGTTACTGGCTACTACTGCTGGCACCAGCTCTTCGAACTCGCTGCCTGAATCAGTTCGGCTTCTTGAGTCTCAACTTCAAGTTGAAAGACATCGATCAGATGTTATGCGACAGGAAGCCGAAGGACTGAGGAAGTCCCTGCAGAATTCAGATGCATACTTTCTGGTGCAACAGCAAGTGCTGGAGGATTTAAGCGCCAAACAAGAGAAAGTTAATAAGCTTGCTAAGCATCTTGCCAGCATTATGGGTACCCAGGATATTGTTTCTTGAGCTCTTCTGAAGTGGTTTCAGTTCTGGACTTGTTTTGCTGCGGCGTTTATATGCTGCTTTGTTCCCTATATTTGCACTGGTGGCGAACTTTGATGCCCAGTGGATGTAATATGTGTAATAGCCGTGATAGCCTAGCGTAAGTTGCTTGCCTATTTATTTCCTTATTGTCTTGTTTATTTGTTTTCTTGTAGTCAGTGCAGTTCTTTTTCCGCGGTTTGCTAGTGGCCGCAATAGCCTATTTTTTAAAACTAGGCCACATTAACCATGGGCTACATATTTACTGTAGTTAACATGGGCCTCCTACGGGCCGTAGAAACAATGGGCCTTCTAAGGGCCATAGAAACAATGGGCCTTCTACGGGGCGTAGAAACAATGGGCCTTATACGGGCCGTAGACACAATGGGCCTTCTACGGGCCGTATCATCAATGGGCCTTCTACGGGCCGTATGATCGGTTGGCCAAACATGGGCCAATAACAGACCACATTATGGTCGTAAATGGGCTAGAGTTGAAATCGTCCGTTCATGGGCCGACCATAACGGGCCGTCCTTAATCGGCCGTATTTGATGACGCTATGAAAATGGCCCAACGTACTAACGGGCCACAAACGGGCCGACTGTTACCACGGGCTGAATTTGGCCCACAAGCAGAAAATGACAGTAACGGGCCGAAAGTAAATGAATGTTGGAAATGAGCCCAAGAATAAATGGGCCCTGAGAAGGCCGAAAGATAACATGGGCTGGAAATGGCCCAACGGAATAATGGGCCGTTAATGGGTATAAAGTGATACACTGTTCATTACGGGCCAGTTTTACCATGGGCCATTAATGGTCCGAGGGTTACTAAGGGCCTCATATGAGCTGAAAGACGTCATGGGTCATACATGTCCGGAAGTTAAAATGGGCTGGAATTATATTGGACGGCCCAGATGACGCTACTAGGCCTAATTCGGATAGGCCTAATTCTGTGACACGCGATTTATCATCATGGAAGTGGACACTTCCATGACGATAATTTTGGTAATATCATGGAACACTTCTACGACAGCACAGGTATGACTATCTTGATTCTATCATAAATTTGTCATGGATGTACATGCATGACAGAAAACGTGACCTACTGTGACAAACACGTATCATCACGGAAGTGTATTTTTTTGTAGTGGAGGTTGATTGCTTGACTTGTGCTTTGTTGCTAAAATCTGCCAAGAATTAAAATTGGGAAAAGACTAGATTTTTATTTGGTCAAGTAGTCTAATCACCCCCCCCCCCTCTAGACATACTTTCGATCCTACATGTGGTATCAGAGCTTTGGTCTCCATTTGCTTTGATTTCCATAGCTATTGGTGGTCATAGCCTTGGTTTCACAACCTAGGAGAGTTTGGTGTCTAGCGAGGGAAATTACCACCGTAGAGGTCCTTACTTTGATGGTACTAACTTTGCTAGTTGGAAGCATAAGATGAAAATGCATATTCTTGGACATAACCTCGCCGTTTGGGCTATTGTGTGTATTGGCTTGCAAGGTGAATTCTTTGATGGGAGAGAACCGAACAGCGAAGCTACCGCGAAAGAGTTGAAGATGCTTCAATACAATGCTCAAGCTTGTGATATTCTCTTCAATGGATAGTGCCCAGAAGAATTCAACAAAATCAGCCGTCTTGAGAATGCAAAGGAAATTTGGGATACTTTGATTGATATGCACGAAGGTACCGACTCCGTCAAGGAATCCAAATTGGATGTGCTTCAAAGTCAACTTGACAAGTTCAAAATGAAGGATGGTGAAGGTGTCGCTGAAATGTACTCTAGGCGTGCTCTCATTACAAATGAGATTGCCGGCTTAGGAAGTGAAGAGATGACTGATAGATTCATCATCAAGAAGATCCTAAGAGCCTTGGATGGAAAATATGATACCGTGTGCACATTGATCCAAATGATGCCCAACTACAAAGATTTCAAGCCAACGGAAGTCATTGGAAGAATTGTTGCTCATGAGATGTCACTCAAGGATAAGGAAGAACTCCACAACAAGTCAAGTGGTGCTTACAAAGCCTCGTGTAATTATCCCACATCATCAAGTGAGAAACAAACCTTCAATGAAGAATTGAGCCTAATGGTGAAGAACTTCAACAAGTTTTACAAGAGTAGAAGCAAGGAAAGAAGTTCCAAGTCAAGTTCCTACAATGAAAAAAGATCTTCTAGTCGTGAGTGTAATCGCTACAATTGTGGAATACCCGGACACTATTCCAATGAGTTTACGGCTCCCTACAAAAGAAGAGAAGATTCTCCCAAAAGAAGAAGTAAGAGAGAAGAAACACTGCCAAGAGAGAGAAGGAGTAGAGATGATCGTTATGAACAAAGACCCTCTCGGAGAAGCAAGGATTCGGAGAGGAAGGACAAGTCATCTAGGAGCTACACAAAAAGAAGACATCAAGCTCATGTTGGTGAATGGGTATCCGGCTCTGACTCCGACCAACACTCTGAAAGAAGTTATCACTCCGACTCCGGATATACTCAAGATGAAGGTGTTGCCAGTCCAGCACTTGTGTCAACCGACTCCTACGACATATTTGACTAACCAAATGAAGGAATTGGAAGATGCTTCATGGATGAAGGTCGAAAGGTAACACACCCCGAGTATGTTGATTTTAATAGTGATGAAGATGATTTGCTAGGAGATGAGGATTTACTTGTTGACAACTCTAGTTATAAAAAATATGATGAACTTGCCAATGATCATGCTAATCAAGATAAAACGAATGATGATGATAAGAAGAAGATTGAGCATCTAACTAAAGAACTAAACACTCTTAAGTTAGCTCATGAAACTACCTTGGAAGATCATCGAGAACTTTTAAAGACTCATGAGAAGCTACGCTTTGAAAAGCTCAACCTTGAGCAAGAGCATGAGTTCTTAAAAGCAATCAATGATGATCTTCACAAGAAAATTTCTTCTTACATTGCTAAGTGTTTACTCTTGTCTACTTGCATGCCAGAAGTTAAAACTATCAACAAGAGTAAGAAAGATTCTTCTTCTAGTAGTAACAACAATCATGCTATATCCAATATTGTTGCTTCTAGTAGTTCTCTCGATTCCACTAATGATTCTCTTAGCCAAGTTACACTTGAGCAAGAAAATAGCTTATTGAAGGGAATTATAGAGAAAGGTGTTTACAAGAGCCTTGCCGGGAGTAAGCAATTTGAGGAAATTGTACGCAAGCAAGGAAGACACCGGAAGAATCAAGGTGTTGGTTTTGAATGAAAGTTCAATGCCAATGGAGTTGAGTGGGAAGAAGATCAATACCCCAAGACGAAGTATGTTCCTCAACAAGAGAAGTATGATCCTACTTCTTTCCAAGGAACACAAGCTCAAGATGATCTTCCACCACAAGACCACAAGCTAAGAGGCAAGGACAAGCTTCAAGAGGAGATTGATGCATTTGAAGAAGCTCCTAAGGCCTTGGTCAAGTGGGTTCCCAAGACTACATCAAGTTCCACTTCATCAAGTACGACTACAACTCCAAGGATTCCCATCAAGATGGTGTGGATCCCGAAGAAGAAGAACTAGAGGGTTCTTGAGGGTGACTCCGCCAACGTACTTCACTCATATCATTTTGGCAAGGACAAGTGCAAACAACTACCACATCGTGCACTAAGTTCAAGGAGTCACAAACCCTCTTGTTGGTAAGACAAGGGACAAGGTAACCCAATGCTTTCATGGACATCATCTTGTGTGAACTTCACTCTATGTCTATGGATATCCTTGCTTGTTCCTTGTGGGACTAACCCGTGTAGGTATTGAAAGTGCAACTCACTCCAATGGATTGCTCCGAATGATCTACGTCAACATTGAGCGTCCACATCTTCAACACCTACATGAAGTCATCATCGACAAAACCCAAGGTTAGTTCATCCCTCTAAGGGGGGATATCACATCTAGGGGGAGCTTTACTCTAATCAATTGAGCTAAAGCAACTCTAATGGTGTGCACACAACAATGCTTTATGTAAAATTAGCAACCTGCTACTTCTTGAGCTTGCATTGGTTTTCCCCAAAGAGGAAGGGATGATGCAGCAGAGTAGCGTAAGTATTTCCCTTAGTTTTTGAGAACCAAGGTATCAATCCAGTAGGAGCCCACGCTCAAGTCCCTCGTACCTGCACAAAGTGATAGCTACTCGCCACCAATGCGATTAGGGGTTGTCAAGCCCTTCACGGTCACTTACGAGAGTGAGATCTGATAGATAGAATATTTTTGGTATTTTTGATATAAAGATGCAAAGTAAAAAGTAAAGGCAAAGTAAATAGCAAAACAATATAAAAGTGATGGAGATTGATATGATGAGAATAGACCCGGGGGCCATAGGTTTCACTAGTGGCTTCTCTCAAGAGCATTAGTATTCTTTGATGGGTGAACAAATTACTGTTGAGCAATTGATAGAATTGTGCATAATTATGAGAATATCTAGGCATGATCATGTATATAGGCATCACGTCCGTGACAAGTAGATCGAAATGATTCTGCATCTACTACTATTACTCCACTCATCGACCGCTATCCAGCATGCATCTAGAGTATTAAGTTAAAAACAGAGTAACGCATTAAGCAAGATGACATGATGTAGAGAGATAAATTCATGCAATATGAAATAAACCCCATCTTGTTATCCTCGATGGAAACGATACAATACGACCCTTGCTGCCCCTTCTTTCACTGGGTAAGGACACCGAAAGATCGAACCCAAAGCTAAGCACTTCTCCCATGGCAAGAACTACCAATCTAGTTGGCCAAACCAAACGGATAATTCGAAGAGACTTGCAAAGATAACCAACCATACATAAAAGAATTCAGAGAAGATTCAAATATTATTCATAGATAGACTTGATCATAAACCCACAATTCATCGATCTCAACAAACACACCGCAAAAAGAAGATTACATCGAATAGATCTCCATGAGAGAGGGGGAGAACTTTGTATTGAGATTCAAAGAGAGAGAAGAAGCCATCTAGCTACTAACTATGGACCCGAAGGTCTGAGGTAAACTACTCACACTTCATCGGAGAGGCTATGATGATGTAGAAGCCCTCCATGATGACGGCCCTCTTCCGGCGGAGCTCCGGAACAAGCCCCAAGATGGGATCTCGTGGATACAGAAAGTTGCGGTGGCATAATTAGGTTTTTGGCTCCTGTTCTGATCGTTTGGGGGTACGTGTGTATATATAGGAGGAAGAAGTACGCTGGAGGAGCATCGAGGGGCCCACGAGGTAGGGGGCGTTCCCTAGGGGGTGCCCCCCACCCTCGTGGCCGCCTCTTTTGTTCCTTGGAGCAGGGTCCAAGTCTCCTGGATCACGTTCGGTGAGAAAATCACGTTCCCGAAGATTTTATTCCGTTTGGACTCCGTTTGATATTCTGTTTCTTTGAAACACTGAAATAGGCAAAAAACAGCAATTCTGGGCTGGGCCTCCGGTTAATAGGTTAGTCCCAAAAATAATATAAAAGTGGAAAATAAAGCCCAATATAGTCCAAAACAGTAGATAATATAGCATGGAGCAATCAAAAATTATAGATACGTTGGAGACGTATCAGGCATCCCCAAGCTTAATTCTTGCTCGTCCTCGAGTAGGTAAATGATAAAAAGAGAAGCTACTTGGCATAATTTCAATGCAAATCTTCTTAATTGTGGTATGAATATTCAGATTAGAAAGAGTCAAGACAAAGGTTTATATTGACATAGAAAATAATAATACTTTAAGCATACTAACAAAGCAATTATGTCTTCTCAAAATAACATGGCTAAAGAAAGTTATCCCTACAAAATCATATAGTCTGGCTATGCTCCATCTTCCCCGCACAAAGTATTTAAATCATGCACAACCCCGATGACAAGCCAAGTAATTGTTTCATACTCTAACTTTTTCAAAACTTTTTCAATCTTCACGCAATACATGAGCGTGAGACATGGATATAGCACTATAGGTGGAATAGAATGGTGGTTATGGAGAAGACAAAAAGGGAGAAGATAGTCTCACATCAACTAGGCGTATCAACGGGCTATGGAGATACCCATTAATAGATATCAATGTGAGTGAGTAGGGATTGCCATGCAACGGATGCACTAGAGCTATAAGTATATGAAAGCTCAACAAAAGAAACTAGTGGGTGTGCATCCAACTTGCTTGCTCATGAAGACCTAGAGCAATTTGAGGAAGCTCATCATTGGAATATACAAGCCAAGTTCTGTAATGAAAGATTCCCACTAGTATATGAAAGTGATAACATGAGAGACTCTCTACTATGAAGATCATGGTGCTACTTTGAAGCACAAGTGTGGTAAAAGGATAGTAACATTGTCCCTTCTCTCTTTTTCTCTCATTTTTTATTATTTTATATGGCATTTCTCTTTTTTTTATGGCCTTTCTCTTTTTGGGGGGCTTCTTTGGCCTCTTTTTTTTTATTTTTCGTCTGGAGTCTCATCCCGACTTGTGGGGGAATCATAGTCTCCATCATTCTTTCCTCACCGAGATAATGCTCTAATAATGATGATCATCACACTTTTATTTTTATTACAACTCAACAATTACAACTCGATACTTAGAACAAAATATGACTCTATGTGAATGCATCCGGTGGTGTACCGGGAAATGCAATATGACAATGATGGATGTGTCATGATGAACTAGATGGTGAAAAGTTGCATGGCAATATATCTCGGAATGGCTATGGAAATGCCATAATAGGTAGGTATGGTGGCTGTTTTGAGGAAGGTATATGGTAGGTGTATGATACCGGCGAAATGTGCGCGGTATTAGAGAGGCCAGCAAGGGTGGAAGGGTGAGAGTGTGTATAATCCATGGACTCAACATTAGTCATAAAGAACTCATATACTTATTGCAAAAATCTAGAAGTTAACAAAGCAAAGTACTACGTGCATGCTCCTAGGGGGATAGATTTATAGGAAAAGACCATCGCTCGTCCCCGACCGCCACTCATAAGGAAGACAATCAATAAATAAATCATGCTCCGACTTCATCACATAACGGTTCACCATACGTACATGCTACGAGAATCACAAACTTCAACACAAGTATTCTTTAAATTCACAACTACTCAACTAGCATGACTTTAATATTATCACCTCCATATCTCAAAACAATTATCATGCTTCAATCTTTTCTTAGTATTCAACACACTCAAAAGAAAGTTTCACAAATCTTGAATACCAAGCATATTATTATTAGGCAAATTACCATGCTATTAAGAGACTCTCAAATTAATTTAAGTGAAGCGTGAGAGATCAATAGTTTCTTTAAAATGAATTCACCAGTGTGCTCTAAAAGATCTAAGTGAAGCACATATAGCAAAATTATCTAGCTCAAAGGATATAAGTGAAGCACATAGAGCAAAATTATCTAGCTCAAAAGATATAAGTGAAGCACATAGAGTATTCTATCAAATTTTAATTCATGTATGGCTCTCTCAAAAGGTGTGTACAGCAAGGATGATTGTGGTATATTAGCAAACAAAGACACAAATAATACAAGACGCTCCAAGCAAAACACATATCATGTTGGTGAATAAAAATATAGCTCCAAGTAAATTACCGATGGAAGTGGACGAAAAGAGGGGATGCCTTCCGGGGCATCCCCAAGCTTTAACTTTTTTGTGCCCTTGGATTATATTGGGGGTGCCATGGGCATCCCCAAGCTTAGGATCTTGCCACTCCTTGTTCCATGATCCATCAAAAGAATTCACCCAAAACTGGAAAACTTCACAACACAAAACTCAAAATAGAAAACTCGTGAGCTCCGTTAGCGAAAGAAAACAAAAGACCACTTCAAGGTACTGTAATGAACTCATTCTTTATTTATTTTGGTGTTAAACCTACTGTATTCCAACTTCTCTATGGATTATAAACTATTTTACTAGCCATAGATTCATCAAAATAAGCAAACAACACAGGAAAACAGAATCTGTCAAAAACAGAACAGTCTGTAGTAATCTGTAGCTAGGCAAGATCTTGAACCCCAAAAATTCTAAAATAAATTGCTGGACGTGAGGAATTTATCTATTAATCATCTTCAAAAAGAATTAACTAAATATCACTCTTCAAATAAAAATGACAGCAGTTCTCGTGAGCCCTAAAGTTTCTGTTGTTTTACAGCAAGTTCAACAAGACTTTCCCCAAGTCTTCCCAACGGTTCTACTTGGCACAAACACTAACTAAACACAAAAAACACAGCCTAAAAAGAGGCTAAATAATTTATTTATTAAATAACAGCAAGGATAAATATTGGGTTGTCTCCCAACAAGCGCTTTTCTTTAAAGCCTTATAGCTAGGCATAATATTTCAATGATGCTCACATGAAAGACAAGAATTGAAGCACAAAGAGAGCATCATAAAACACGTTACAAACACATCTAAGTCTAACATACTTCCTATGCATAGGAATATTATAGGCAAACAAATTATCAAGGCAAGCAAAAGCTAGCATATGCAAGGAAGCGGAAAGAAACAATAGCAATCTCAACATAACGAGGGGTAATTTAGTAACATGAAAATTTCTACCACCATATTTTCCTCTCTCATAATAATTACATGTAGGATCATAAGAAAATTCAACAAAATAGCTATCACATAGAATACTTTCAACATGATCCACATGGATGTAAAGTTGACACTCTTCCAAAATAGTGGGATTAACATTAACTAAAGTCATGACCTTTCCAAACGCACTTTCAATATTATTGCAAACATTATAATCAATCTCATATTCATCATGGGGCTTAAATAAATTTTCAAGATCATAATAAGAATCACGGCAATCATGATCATTGCAACAAGTAGAGGACATAGCAAAACTAGCATCCCCAAGCTTAGGGTTTTGCATATTATTAGCACAATTTATATTAATAGAATTTATACTATCATCATTGCAATCATGTTTTTTATTCAAAGATCTATCGTGAATCACTTCATGAAGTACTTCATCACACTTTTCATATTCATGGATTTCAAGCAAAACCTCATAAAGATAATCTAGTGCACAAAACTCACTAGCAGTTGGTCCAACATAACTGGATCTCTTAAAAAGATTATGTAATGCCCTCGATGCGGCTATATCTCCCACGCGTCGAAGCACGACTTAGAGGCATAACCGCATTGAAAGCAATGTCGCAAGTGATGTAATCTTCACACAACCCATGTAATACATAAGGGAAAGAGATACATAGTTGGCTTACAATCGCCACTTCACACAATTACATGAATAAAGCATTACAACATCCAAATACAATCAAGGTTCGACTACAGAACCAAAATAAAAGAAGAACCCCAAATGCGACAAGGTCCTCGATCGACCCCAACTGGGTTCCACTACTGATTAACTATAACGAAACAACACAAAGGACAAGATCTTCATCGATCTCCTCCTGAGCTTAGTTGCGTCATCTGCACGGACTCATCGACACCTACAAACTGGTTTTGGAAGTATCTGTGAGCCACGGGGACTCAGCAATCTCGCACCCTCGCGATCAAGACTATTTAAGCTTATGGGTAAGGTAAAGGTATGAGGTGGAGCTGCAGCAAGCGGCTAGCATATATGGTGGCTAACATACGCAAATGATAGCGAGAAGAGAAGGCAAAGCACGGTCGATAAAAGTATGATCAAGAAGTGATCCTGAAACAACCAACGTCAAGCATAACTCCAACACCGTGTTCACTTCCCGGACTCCGCCGAGAAGAGACCATGACGGTTACACACGCGGTTGATGTATTTTAATTAAGGTCAACTTCAGGTTTTCTACAACCGGACATTAACAAATTCCCATCTGCCCATAACCGCGGGCACGGCTTTCGAAAGTTCAAATCGATGCAGGGGTGTCCCAACTTAGCCCATGACAAGCTCTCACGGTCAATGGAGGAATAGACCTCCTCCCAAGACATTCCGATCAGACTCGGTATCTCGGTTCTTCAAGACATCCTCGACAATGGTAAAACAAGTCCAGCAAGACCGCCCGATGCGCCGACATCCTGATAGGAGCTGCACATATCTCGTTCTCAGGGCAACACCGGATGAGCGCTCCGTACAACTAAAACCAGCCCTCAAGTTTCCCCGAGGTGGCGCTGCAAAGGACTCTAGTTCGGACCAACACTTAGACAAGCACTGGCCCGGGGGGGTTAAAATAAAGATGACCCTCGGGATGTGCGACTCCCAAAGGAAAAAGGCTAGGTGGCAAATGGTAAAACCAAGGTTGGGCCTTGCTAGAGGAGTTTTATTCAAAGCGAACTGTCCAGGGGTTCCCATTATAACCCAACCGCGTAAAGAACGCAAAATCCGGGAACATAACATCGATATGACGGAAACTAGGGCGGCTAGAGTGGAACAAAACACCAGGCATAAGGCCGAGCCTTCCACCCTTTACCAAGTATATAGATGCATTAACTAAATAAGATATAGTGTGATATCCCAACAAGTAAACATGTTCCAACAAGGAACAACATCTCCATGTTCCAACAAGGAACAATCTTCAATCTTCACCTGCAACTAACAACGCTATAAGAGGGGCTGAGCAAAGCGGTAACATAGCCAAACAACGGTTTGCTAGGACAAGGTGGGTTAGAGGCTTGGTTCAACAATATGGGAGGCATGATAAGCAAGTGGTAGGTATCGCAGCATAGGCATAGCAAAAGAGCGAGCAACTAAGCAAGCAAAGATAGAAGTGATTTCGAGGGTATGATCATCTTGCCTGAAATCCCGCAAGGAAGAAGAACGAGTCCAAGAAGAAGACAAACGGACATAGATGAACGGGCCCTCACAAACGCGACGATATCGGAACCAACCCGAAGAAGCAAACACCAGAAAGAAGCACACAACATAGTAAACAACCAACACATGAACATGATATGATATGCGAGATGCGGTATGCGATGCATATGCATGATTTGACAAGGAATGAATGAACCTGGCCTCAACTTGGAAATCCAAGTGTGCCACTGGAAAGTTGAGATGAAATTGCTTGAAAACGATATAAGGATCACTGGAATCGGAGTTACGGTTTGGAAATGGCGAGCAATTCAAATATGGCACCGGTCTGCGATATACAGCAAGTAGCCTTCTAAATGCAACAAGATGAACATGCTACAGCACTCAATCATGGCAACAAAATATATGGCAGGGATCCATTCATAATTCTTAACAAAAGATGAACACTGAGCTATGGCCAATTCATCCATTAACAGGTTCAAACAAGCATGGCAAAAATGCAAACGGTAAACAGGTTTCAGACTTAGTGCAATTAACACAAGCCTGGAATTTCAGATCAGATAGCACACTTTGGAGCAGCAAAACTATATGCTACAGGGCCTGAACATGGCAAAGTAAAGCATGGCATGGAGCTACTCAAAGAGCTTAACAAAAGTCCCTTAGTGACCTTGAGCCAAAAGGGATCAGAAAATACAATTGCAAGCATGTGAACATGGCAAAAACATAATCATATCACAGACTGTGAAAACTGGAGCATGCTGAAACAGATATCAAGTAGGCAAGTTTACGAGCTCGATGCACTCACTACAGAGCAAGGCATGACAATCTAAGCATACACCCATCAGGAATACACAAAATGCAAGCTAGACATGGCAAGAACAATAGCATATCATGCACGGATCAACAACAACATCCTCGACAAAATTGCTAACAAGTAGACAATCTGCCCAGATTCACGAAATGACAAAAGTAGAGCTCGATTGACCCAAGCTAGGGTACTCCATAAATGTAAACAAAGACATGGATAGATAGAGCACTACAAGATTAACAAAACATCCTTACTGATCATCCTCAAAAGAGGCATGGATCACTAGGAAACAACATGAACATATGACCATATGAGATAAACAACTCAAGGACTTAGTGGAAATGCTAAGTCCCTGAAATCAGCATTACCAAGTGCCTCACTTTGCAAGCTTGTGATAGTCACCACACACATCACAAAAATACATGGGTTGCACCTCTGGAAAGATGGCAAAACATATAACAAAACATATGTAGAGCTCATGGGCATATCATGCACACAATAATCATGGCAAAAAAGACAAATATCTAAATGGAGCAGTAGATCTGACAATTAACTCAAGTAGCACTCTTCTAACAGCATTTCGTGCATCAAGATGAGCTCAAATGAAAATTATGCAATGAGATGAAATGATGTACTCTCTGAGGCGAACATTGTGATATGCTATATGCCCAAAACGGAGTTACGGATGAGGAGTTGTGATGCAATGAAAAATGCAAAAAGATTAGGGTTAGAGGAGAAAAAGTCAACCGTGGAGAGGATCTAGATCTCAGATCCACATTGCACGGATAACGAGGCAGCGGCGCACTCGCCGGAATTGACATTGACGGCGGCGGAGGCGGCCAGAGTTGGAAGGAGTGGTTGACGCCGGCGAGGCCAGGCCGCTCGCCGGAGCACCTGGGCGAGGCGCGGAGACCACGCGGGCGGCGGCGCGGGGACCTCGCCGCGCGGCGGGGCGGCGGAGCACGCCGGCGAGGCAGCGATGTGGCGGCACGGTGGAGCACGCCGGTGAAGGACGAGCGGCAGCACGGGACGCATGGCGAGGAGGCGCGGGCCCACTTGGCAGCGGCGGGCGGCGATTCGGGACCCGCGGGCCGGATCTGGGTCACGCGGGCCCGCGTCGGCGGAGGAGAGAGGGGATCCCGTTGGCGGCGACGTGGCGCGCGGGGGTTGGAGGAGAGCAGCAGTGGGGCGACGTGGCGCGATGCGATTGGCCGGGCGACGTGGCGGCGGCGCGGACATGTCCGGCGACCGGGTGGGCATGTCCGGCGATGCGAGAGGAGCGGGGCTAGGGTTCATCCGCGAAGATTTCGGGGATGGCCACATATATATAGGTAGAGGGAGCTAGGAGAGTCCAAATGAGGTGCGGTTTTCGGCCATGCGATCGTGATCGAACGCTCTAGATGATGGAGAGGGTTTAGGTGGGTTTTTGGCCACTTTGGAAAGGTGTTGGGCTGCACACAAGGCCTTCTCGGTCCCTCGGTTAACCGTTGGGGCATCAAACGAAGTCCAAATGGTACGAAACTTGACAGGCGGTCTACCGGTAGTAAACCAAGGCCGCTTGACAAATCTCGGTCCAATCCGGAAATGTTTAATCCCCACAGATGAAAGAAAGGTAGAAATGACCACCGGAGGAGAACGGAGCGCCGGATTGCAAAACGGACAACGGGAAAAATGCTCGGATGCGTGAGACGAACATGTATACAAATGAAATGCACATGATGACATGATATGCAATGCATGACATGCAAGCAATGACAAGGCAACAACAGCGAATAACTGGACGACACCTGGCACATCGGTCTCGGGGCGTTACAGATTACCAAGCGGATGATGATCCATAGATCTTAGGTTCTCTGTTTAGTAATAAATAAACAACTATTCCAACCATACGAGCAAACAAGAAATGGGCAAAAGAGGCAAATAGAGAAAGAGAGGGAGGATAGTGAGAGAGAGAGAGAGGGCGAATAAAATGGCAAGGGTGAAGTGGGGGAGAGGAAAACGAGAGGCAAATGGAAAATAATGTAATGCGAGAGATAGGGATTGTGATGGGTACTTGGTATGTTGACTTTTTGCGTAGACTCCCCGGCAACAGCGCCAGAAATCCTTCTTGCTACGTCTTGATCTTGCGTTGGTTTTCCCCGAAGAGGAAGAGATGATGCAGCAGAGTAGCGTAAGTATTTCCCTCAGTTTTTGAGAACCAAGGTATCAATCCAGTAGGAGCCCACGCTCAAGTCCCTCGTACCTGCACAAAGCGATAGCTACTCGCAACCAACGTGATTAGGGGTTGTCAAGCCCTTCACGGTCACTTACAAGAGTGAGATCTGATAGATAGAATATTTTTGGTATTTTTGATATAAAGATGCAAAGTAAAAAAGTAAAGGCAAAGTAAATAGCAAAATAATATAAAAGTGATGGAGATTGATATGATGAGAATAGACCCGGGGGCCATAGGTTTCACTAGTGGCTTTTCTCAAGGGCATAAGTATTCTTCGGTGGGTGAACAAATTACTGTTGAGCAATTGATAGAATTGTGCATCATTATGAGAATATCTAGGCATGATCATGTATATAGGCATCACATCCGTGACAAGTAGATCGAAACGATTCTGCATCTACTACTATTACTCCACTCATCGACCGCTATCCAGCATGCATCTAGAGTATTAAGTTAAAAATAGAGTAATGCCTTAAGCAAGATGACATGATGTAGAGAGATAAATTCATGCAATATGAAATAAACCCCATCTTGTTATCCTCGATGGCAACGGTACAATACGTGCCTTGCTGCCCCTTCTGTCACTGGGTAAGGACACTGCAAGATCGAACCCAAAGCTAAGCACTTCTCCCATGGCAAGAACTACCAATCTAGTTGGCCAAACCAAACGGATAATTCGAAGAGACATGCAAAGATAACCAATCATACATAAAAGAATTCAGAGAAGATTCAAATATTATTCATAGATAGACTTGATCATAAACCCACAATTCATCGATCTCAACAAACACACCGCAAAAATAAGATTACATCGAATAGATCTCCACGAGAGAGGGGGAGAACTTTGTATTGAGATTCAAAGAGAGAGAAGAAGCCATCTAGCTACTAACTATGGACTCGAAGGTCTGAGGTAAACTACTCACACTTCATCGGAGAGGCTATGATGATGTAGAAGCCCTCCGTGATGACGGCCCTCTTCCGGCGGAGCTCCGGAACAGCCCCCAAGATGGGATCTCATGGATACAGAAAGTTACGGCGGCGGAATTAGGTTTTTGACTCCTGTTCTGATCGTTTGGGGGGTACGTGTGTATATATAGGAGGAAGAAGTACGCCGGAGGAGCAACGAGGGGCCCACGAGGCAGGCGGCGCGCCCTAGGGGGGGGGAACCCCCCACCCTCGTGACCGCCTCTTTTGTTCCTTGGAGTAGGGTCCAAGTCTCCTGGATCACGTTCGGTGAGGAAATCACGTTCCCGAAGATTTTATTCCGTTTGGACTCCGTTTGATATTCCGTTTCTTCGAAACACTGAAATAGGCAAAAAAAACAGCAATTCTGGGCTGGGCCTCCGGATAATAGGTTAGTCCCAAAAATAATATAAAAGTGCAAAATAAAGCCCAATATAGTCCAAAACAGTAGATAATATAGCATGGAGCAATCAAAAATTATAGATACGTTGGAGACGTATCACAACCCCACTTGTGCTTAAGTGATGAGTATGACCTACAATCAAATGTTCTCATTTGACTCCTAAGTCAATATACTCATATATAGATGACCTTGTCATCGCCAAATTGCTTGATAGATGCTAGAGTGATTGTGCATGCTTTGTCACATATTTCATTTGTCATCTTATCGTGTGAGCATGTTGGATGCATATTTTACTCATTCGAGGACATCCATTTGTTGCTTTGATTGTTTGGCTTTTTCTCTTTTGCCAAATGGATGGACAAGAATGCCTAAGAACTTCCTCTAGCTATCTATGCTTTTATGGTCTCAAACTCTATTCATGCTACATCACAAAGTTTGATCAAGTCAGATTCGAACCACTCTGTGTGAGGAGCACTCGGAGTCCCCGATTCGTCATAGACCTAAACTTCCAAAACCTCTTTGTGCATTTCGGTATGACTGAGTCATCCATTTCGGTCACACCGAGATCACTAAGTTGATCTAGGTTTTCAATCTCGGTGCAACCGATTAGAACTTTTAGGTCACACCGAGTTGCAGTAACTGCTCACAGTTTTGCATCTCGATGCCACTGAGTTGTTCCACTCGGTCACAACGATAGGGTCAGGTTATATATACTGACGGGTCAAAATTTGGAAAATTTTCCAAAACCTTTCACCCGCGCGTGACCTGCTCTGCCTCCTCGGGTCTCCGGATCGTCCTCTCGCTGCCAGCGACCTCCCGCCGGTGGTCTCCGCCGCCGTCAACGGCAATCTGCCCCGTCGTTGCCGCCGTAGCAAGTTCACCGCCGAAGTAGGGTATGAACTTGATCTTTGTGCTATTCCTTAACTCCGATCCGTAGCACATTGCTTTGCCATGATTCTTGCCACGTATGAAATCATCCTGTCCAGCGAAAGCACCCCGTAGATTAGATTTGAAAATTTAGGGTTACGTCTCCGCCGAACTCATCTCGGACCGACCGAGTTGTAGAAATCGGTCTCACCGATTTGGCTTAGGCCATTGCACATGCCTTTCGGTCTGACCGAAAATTGCAAATCGGTGTGACCGAGTTCGATTCTCTGTGAAACCCTAGCAGTCTCGGTGCCACTGAACTGTGACTCGGTCTGACCGAGTTCACAAGTTTAGGTTCCAAAAGTTGCTTCGGTATCACCGAGTTTACAAATCGGTAGATCCGAAATGCTATCTGTGAAGAACTAAAACTAAGTTTTTAAGTCATATGTTTTGCAAAAACTCTGCACTTTGTGATGCTCATCTACTCTACCTCATCCACAACCTATTCACAGGGTCTGCTGACAGTTTGCCTGCAAGATGTTTGATCAAAGTGACAGCCAGAACAAGTCTGAGGAGTAGGTTTAATTGAGTGAGGTCACTAGTCCCTCCAGCACTTCCGATGATGGAAGTAGGAGCACTCCAAGCAACTTGCCAAAGGTAGCAACCAGATCAAGGAAGAAGAAAACCTCGGGATCTGAAGATGAGGACTATGTGGCTGTTGATGAGGAAGTCAGCTCCAAGAGAAAGGTGCTAAAAAGGAGTATGGCACAGCTTCTATAGTTAAGCCAGGGATGAACAAGAAGGCACCAGCAAAAAGAGTTCCTATGTCTAAGGCGAGAGCCTCAACTGCAGAAACCTCCAAGCCAACTGAAGAGGTAGTTGGAGAAGGAAAGAAAAGGAAGGAAAGGGTCAAGAAGACCACTGCTAGAGTGCTTGGCAGATCATCCATAATGAGAGATCCAAAAGAAGAGGAAGAGGAAGAGGATGCTGCACTAGCTCCTAAGACTCAGAAGCTTATGGGAGATGCAATCAAGTCAGGGGCTGCTCCATCTAAGCCCAAAACTGCTCCCAAGGCTGCTGCTCAGAAGCCCCCAAAGCCCAAGAGGAACACAAGAAGTATACCTGCTGAGGAGAAGAACAAGGCCCCAGTGCCTAAAGCTGAAGAAGAAGATGATGATTCTCATGTTTTGGGGAAATTGAAACCCAAGATCCCTGACCACAATGATGCTCATCCAGTCGCTAAGGACATGCACATTAGGAGAGACTCAGGACTGAGATTATGGAGAGAGTCTTATCCATATGCTGTCAGGAGGAGAACTGCTATTGACTACAGGTTCCATACAAAGGAACAGCAAGATTTCTATGAAACCATTCTGCTTGACAAGAAGCCCATAGTGTGTGACATGAGATGGGTCAATTGGGAATACATCCAGGAAAATGAAGATCACTTCCCAGGAGTGTATGACAGCTTTAAGACTTGTGGGGTAGATGAATTCGTCGGACAAAAGCTCACTAAATGGAACGATGAGCTGATCATGCAGTTTTACTCCACTGCCCACTTCTATCCAAATGGAAGGATAGTTTGGATGTCTGAGGGTATCAGGTACCAGTCCACAGTTGATGAATGGGCCAAACTGAGCAATGCCCCTGCAAAGCATGAAGATGACTTGGATGTATATACCAAGAAGAATAAAGACCACAACTCCATGGCAAATATGTACAAAGAGATCCCTCATAAAGCTTTGGAAACACATAGGCTTGGATCTATACACTATCTGTTGTCTGGTCTGCCTACCATTAACTGGATCTTAAGGCACACTCTACTACCCAAGTTAGGAGATCAAAAGATGATCGGAGGGCATTCTATCAATCTGCTCCAACTGTTTGATGTCCCTCAGAAGTTCAAGGTTATGAGCTTAATGGTAGAAACAATCAAGAGGACTGCTGCTGACCAGAAGAGAAGTTGTGGGTATGCTCCACACATTCAGGAGCTCATCGACTCCAAGATGGGCATATGTACTTATTTGCTAGACAAGGAGCATCTACCCTTATACCCTGATTTTGAAGAAAATACTATTGTGATGACTGAGGAACATCCATCATCTGTGCAAGCACATGAGAAGAGAGAGAAGGCAAGAGCAGAGAAAGCTACAAGGATGTCAACTGGTGAAGAGGCATCTCAAGTATTCTTGAAGAGCAAGCAAGATCAGCTTGGATATCTGATTCAAGCTACACTGAGGATTGAGAAGGGCTTGTCCACCCTGACTCAGAATCAGGAGAGCCTGGAGAGGATTGTGGAGACAAAATTCTATGATCTTGATCTGAAGGTGACTGAGATTCAGACTGCAGTTGAGCAGCTTCAGGAGGAAGCAGAGGAGAGGAGAGGAAAAGCAATCACTGATGCTTTCAAGCGTGTGCCACGAGGTCCAAGGTCTGCTGTAGTGCCAGTCTCAGATGCTAGAGCTTCAGTGTCAGCACCAGTAGCTATAGCTCCAGTGCCACCTCTAGCACCTACTCCACCAGCTCCAACTACTTCATCGGAAGCCTTCGTCCTTGGAGTTCTATCTACGCCACCTCCCATAGATCAAGCCTGAGAGATGTATAGCACTATGCATTTTCAAACTTTTTGGTAACTTGTTGTCAAAGGGGGAGAAATATGTATAGATCATAGGCTTCGAGAGAGAGTGTTTGCTGCTTTTTATCTCTCTTGCTATTTTGGTTGAACCTTTATTGTGTGCTTGTGTGAGATACTTTATGTCTGTCCTTGCGAGATACTTATATGATCATGTGGTTGATCATATGCTACATTAATGTTTGGTCGAATGATGATATCCTTTATATTCCATATATGATCATTCACTTGCTTGGTGATGAGTGCATGCTTTTGATTTCTATCATTTTGAGCGCTCCACCAAGATGTATGTGACATGGAAGAGTAACCCATGATCCTAATCGATTGTGCATTTGCATTCAAAAGCAAATTTTAAATAATGCACAAATTTAGGGGGAGCTCTTGCTTATCACATACTTCTCAAAGCGACGTTGGTTTTCAATCTTATAATCATTTGTCGAAGATTTGATCTATATGTTGTCATCAATTACCAAAAAGGGGGAGATTGAAAGTGCAACCATCCCTGGGTGGTTTTGGTAATTCCTTACAACATATAGCTCATTGAGCTAATGCTATTTCAAGATAAATATTTCAGGAAAAGCTTAATGATTGGCATGGCATGGATTAGAAAGTGGACCCCTCAAAATGCTAAGGACAAATGGATTGGCTCAAGCTCAAAGCACAAGACTCTACATTTCATTTTTAGTGATTCAAGATCACATTGAGTCCATAGGAAAGCCAATACTATTAAGAGGGGGTGAGGTGTTGCTTAATGAGTTACTTGTTCAAAATGCTTAGTGATATGCTCCAAAATCCTCAACTACTTTCTCATATCCAAATATGTCCCAAACCAAAAGTCAAACTCGGCCCCACCGATTTGATCTCTCCGGCGCCATCCAGTCCACTTGACATAGCCACTGCCATAAACGCTAGTCTTTTCGGTCTCACCGATAGGGATCTCGGTCTCACAAAGATGGGATTGTAATCTCGCTGTGGGACGCCCCGAGACCGATGTGCCAGGTGTCTTCCAGTTATTCGCTGTTGTTGCCTTGTCATTTGCTTGCGTGTCATGCATTGCATATCATGTCATCATGTGCATTTCATTTGCGTACATGTTCGTCGCATGCATCCGAGCATTTTTCCCGTTGTCTATTTTGCAATCCGGCACTCCTATGTCATCCGGTGTCCCTTTCTACCTCTTTTCGTGTGCGGGTGTTAAATGTTTTCGAATTGGACTGGGACTTGCCATGCGGCCTTGGTTTACTACCGGTAGACTGCCTTCCAAGTTTCGTACCATTTGGACTTCGTTTGATACTCCAAAGGTTATCCGAGGGACCGAAAAGGCCTCGTGTGTGTTGCAGCCCAACACCCCTCCAAAGTGGCCCAAACCCACCTAAACCCCCTCCATCATCTCAGTCGTTTGATCACGATCGCGTGGCCAAAAACTGCACCTCTTTTGGACTCTCCTAGCTCCCTCTACCTATAAATATGTGGCCTCCCCTGAAATTTTCGCGGACAAAACCCTAGATCCAACTCCCTCCGCGCCGCCGGACATGTCCGTCCGTCACCGGACGCGTCCACCGTCACCTCCACGTCGCCCGGCCAATCAGAGGCCGCCCCGTCACCGTCGCCGCTGCTCCAGTCCAATCGGGGGCCGCCACCTGCCCTCCCCGCGCCGTCCACCGCGCATGGGCCCGCGGAGCCCATCTTCGGCCCGCCCCGGGCCGCGCCGGGCCCGAGGAGACCAGCAGCCTCGCCGGATCTTCACGCCGTCGCCGGCGACCATCTCCGGCGACCAGAGCTCGCCGTCACCGCTCTTCCTCCCTCCGTCGCCCGCGCCAGAGGTCGCCGGAGCCACGCCCCCATCTCTGGCAATGGCCGCCTCCCGCCTCTGGCTCTCCGCCGCGGGAGCTCGCCACTCCATCGCGTCACCCTCTGACGCCGCCGTGCATCACAAGAGCTCCATCGCGTCCCGCTGCCTCGGTTTCCCCGCCGCCATCCACGCTCACCTCCGCCGCCCATTTCCTCGCGCGCCGGCATCGACCATCACCGCATCGCCGTCCGGCCATCGCCTCGCCTCCCTCCGGCCCCGTCGCCTCGTCCCGCATCGCCGGAGTTCACTCGTCAGACTTCTCGCGCCTCGCCGGAGCTCCACATTTACCGGATCTGGGAGAGGTGGATCAGATCCACCGGTTCGCAAACAAAACGCCTCCCTCCATCCCGGATCTCGTCATCCCGCACCACTCCGTCCCGGGTTGACTTTTCCCGAGAGGTCCAAATTTCACTAAGTCCCCCAGAATTTTAGTATTTTTGGGCATTTTCATCACATCATAACTTCATCACTGTTGCTCCGATTCGTGCGTGTAGCATATCAAAATGTTCGTCTCGACGAGTACATCATTTCATCTCATTGCATCATTTCCATTTGAGCTCATCTTGATGTCCGAAATGCTGTTGGAAGAGGGATATGTGATGATTATGTCAGATCTGTTTCAGCAAATGCCCTTTTGTCATTTTTGCCATGTTTAATGTGTGCATGCTATGATCCTTAGCTCTACATGTGTTTTGTAGAATGCCATGCCATATTTACATAGGTGTATGCCATGTATTTTTGTGATCCTTGTGGTGGCTAGCACAAGCTTGCAAAGTAGCTTACTCAACGATGCTGATTTCAGGGACTTAGGATTATTCTAAGTCCTTGTCCTGTTATTGTTTTTATGCCATATGTTCATGTTGTTTCCTAGTGATCCGTGCCTCTTTTGAGGATGATCAGTAAGGATGTTTTGTTAATATTCTGGTGCTCTATCCATCCATGTCTTTGTTTGAATTTATGGAGCACCCTAGCTTGAGTCAATCGAGCTCTACTTTTGCTATAAAATGTTCCTGGCAGATTGTTAACATGTTTAGCAATTTTGTCGAGCTTGTTGTTGTTGATCCGTGCATGCTATGTTGTTGTTCTTGCCATGTCTAGCTTCTATGCCATGTCTTCTTGATAGGTGTATGCTTAGATTGTCATGCCATGCCTCCTAGTGAGTGCATCGAGCTCATAAACATGCCTACTCGTTAATTGTTTTGCCATGCTCCAGTTTTTCACTAAGTCTGAATCTGTTTATGTTTTTTGCTATGTTCACATGCTTGCAATTGTATTTTCTGATCCCTTTTGGTTCATGGTCACTAAGGGACTTTTGTTACATGCTTTGAGTAGCTTCATTCCATGCCTTGCTTTTCCTTGATATGTTCCTGTATCATGTAGTTTTCATGCTCTAAACATTGCTTCCTGATGATAAATTCCTGACATGCTGTTAATTTCACCAAGTCTGAAACCTGTTATCGTTTGCACTTTTGCCATGCTTGTTTGAGCCTGTTATTGAGTGAATTAGCCGTAGCTCAGTGTTCATCTTTTGTCAAGCATCATGAGTGGATCCCTGCCTTGTATTTTGTTGCCATGTTTGAGTGTTGTAGCATATTTATCTTGATGCATTTAGTTGGCTACTTGCTGTTTAGCGCAGACCGGTGTCATATTTGTTTTGCTTGCCATTTTCAAACCGTGCATCCGATTCCGGTGATCTTTACATCGATTTCAACTGAAATCACCTCCCCTTTCCAGTGGCACTCTTGGATTTCCAAGTTGAGGCCAGGTTCAAGCTTTCCTTTCCAAATCTTGCATATGCATCGCATACCGCATCCCGGATATCATGCCATGTTCATGTGTTGGTTGTTTACTATGTTGTGTGCTTCTTTCCGGTGTTGCTTCTTCGGGTTGGTTCCGATAGCATCACATTTGTGAGGACCCGTTCGACTACGTCCGTTTGTCTTCGTCATGGACTCATTCTTCTTCCTTGCGGGATTTCAGGCAAGATGACCATACCCTCGAAATCACTTCTATCTTTGCTTGCTAGCTGCTCGCTCTTTTGCTATGCCCATGCTGCGATACCTTCCACTTGCTTATCTTACCTCCCATATTGTTAAGCCAAGCCTCTAACCCACCTTGTCCTAGCAAATCGTTGTTTGGCTATGTTACCGCTTTGCTCAGCCCCTCTTATAGCGTTGTTAGTTGCAGATGAAGTTTGTTCCATGTTGGAACATGGATATTTGTTGGGATATCACATACTTAATGCATCTATATACTTGGTAAAGGGTGGAAGGCTCGGCCTTATGCCTGGTGTTTTGTTCCACTCTTGTCGCCCTAGTTTCCGTCATATCGGTGTTATGTTCCCGAATTTTGCGTTCCTTACACGGTTGGGTTATAATGGGAACCCCTTGACGGTTCACCTTGAATAAAACTCCTCCAGCAAGGCCCAACCTTGGTTTTACCATTCGCCACCTAGCCTCTTTTTCCCTTGGGTTAGGCTATCCCAAGGGTCATCTTTATTTTAAATCCCTGGGCCAGTGCTTGTCTAAGTGTTGGTCCAACCCAGAGCACCGTGCGGGGCCGTCCCTTGGCAACTTGGGTTACGTTGGCTCCCGTACGCTTAGCTTATCTGGTGTGCCCTGAGAACGAGATATGTGCAACTCCTATCGGGATTTGTCGGCACAGCGGGTGGTCTTGCTGGACTTGTTTTACCATTGTCGAGGATGTCTTGTAACCGGGATGCCGAGTCTGATCGGATTCTCTTGGGAGAAGGAATATCCTTCGTTGACCGTGAGAGCTTGTGATGGGCTAAGTTGGGACACCCCTGCAGGGATTTGAACTTTCGAAAGTCGTGCCCGCAGTTATGGGCAGATGGGAATTTGTTAATGTCCGGTTGTAGAAAACCTGAAACCTTAACTTATTTAAAATGCATCAACCGTGTGTGTTACCGTGATGGTCTCTTTCCGGCGGTGTCCGGGAAGTGAACACAGTGTTGGAGTTATGCTTGATCGTAGGTTGTTCTAGGATCACTTCTTGATCATAGTTTCTCGACCGCGCTTTACCTTCTCTTCTCGCTCTCATTTGCATATGTTAGCCATCAAATATGCTAGTCGCTTGCTGCAGCTCCACCTCATACCTTTTACCCTTCCTATAAGCTTAAATAGTCTTGATCGCGAAGGTGTGAGATTGTTGAGTCCCCGTGACTCACAGATACTTCCAAAACCAGCTTGCAGGTGCCGTTGAACCATGCAAGTGACACAACCGAGCTCAAGGAGGAGCTCGATGAAGATCTTGTCCTTTGTGTTGTTTCGTTCTAGTCGATTAGTAGTGGAGCCCAGTTGGGTCGATTGGGGATCTGCGTAGCATTTGGGGTAGTCTTCTTTCATTTTGGTTCCATAGTCGGACCTTGATTGTATCTGGTTGATGTAATGCTTTATTCATGTAATTGTGTGAAGTGGCGATTGTAAGCCAACTATGTATCTCTTTCCCTTATGTATTACATGGGTTGTGTGAAGATTACCTCACTTGCGACATTGCTTTCAATGAGGTTATGCCTCTAAGTCATGCTTCGACACGTGGGAGATATAGCCGCATCGAGGGCGTTACACTCTGTTTCCCTTCGTAACGTTTCGGTCCAACCGAGATGAGCAATCGGTCCCACCGAGATTGCAATGCAAACTCCCTGTTTCCCTTTCGTAACATTTCGGTCCTACCGAGATGAGCAAATTGGTCCCACCGAGTTTGCCTGACCAACTCTCTGGTTAGTCAATTATCAAAATTGGACTCACCGAGTTTGTGTAATCGGTCTCACCGAGATTACGTTATGCCCTAACCCTAATGACATCGGTCCCACCGAGTTGACATGTTGGTCCCACCGAAAATCCTAGCGTTCACATTTTGAACTAAATCAGTCCGACCGAGTTGTATGATTCGGTCCCACCGAGTTTGGTGATTTGTGTGTAACGGTTAGATTTTCTGTTGAGGTTATATATACCCCTCCACCCACTCTTCATTCGTGGAGAGAGCCATCAGAACATGCCTACACTTCCAACATACATTTTCTGAGAGAGAACCACCTACACTTGTGTTGAGGTCAAGATATTCCATTCCAACCACATAAATCTTGATCTCTAGCCTTCCCAAGTTGCTTTCCACTCAAATCATCTTTCTACCAAATCCAATCCTATGAGAGAGAGTTGAGTGTTGGGGAGACTATCATTTGATGCACAAGAGCAAGGAGTTCATCATCAATACACCATCTATTACCTCTTGGAGAGTGGTGTCTCCTAGATTGGTTAGGTGTCACTTGGGAGTTTGTAAGGGCAAGGAGATCGCCTACTTCGTGAAGATCTACCCTAGTGAGGCAAGTCCTTCGTGGGCGATGACCATGGTGGGATAGACAAGGTTGTTTCTTCGTGGACCCTTCATGGGTGGAGGCCTCCGTGGACTCGCGCAACCGTTACCCTTCGTGGATTAAAGTCTCCATCAACGTGGATGTACGATAGCACCACCTATCAGAACGGCGCCAAAAATCTCCGTGTCTACATTGCGTTTGCTCCCTCCAAACTCCTCCCTTTACCTTCATATGCAATTGTTTTACATTCCGTTGCTATACTCTTAGAATTGCATGTGGAGGTTGATTGCTTGACTTGTGCTATGTTCTTAAAATCTGCTAAGAATTAAAATTGGGAAAAGGCTAGATTTTTATTTGGTCAAGTAGTCTAATCACCCCCCCCCCCTCTAGACATACTTTCGATCCTATAGGAGATCCAGCAAGCTGGGGAGAATGCGGCTGGCAAGCCCTTTTTGCTACAGACTAAGTTTGGCGATCCGAACTATGCTCAGTTGAACCAAGTGTGGAGTTCTCCGGACGAGTTTTTAGACTTGCCGAAGAGTTCTTTCGATGGAGCGTAGTTTTACCAAGTGCAAGAGGGATGTGCAACGGAGAAGCTCTTCTGGTCACAGTTTGGTGCATCAAAATGCCCTCTGCTGCTAAATGAATAGATGTCCCAATGGGCCAAGCTTCACAAGATGTCCGGCGCTGCCATGAAGAACGTCATACTCCAGTTGTGGCTGATGGAGATGATTCCGAATAGTTATTTTGGCTTGGTGCGGTGGCTTGCTGATGTGGTGCCAAGTATCGACGCCGTGAAGCGGTCGGTGTGCATTAAAGGTGCATGGATGGCCTTTGCCCGAGTCAAGACATACTGGGGGACAATGAAGGTCATCGATGTTGAAGCGAAGGGTCCACCCAAGGGCAAGGACTGTTACGAACTAGAGCATTATTTTGAAGACGTCCTAGAGGTTGCCCGCTTGATACAGGGTCAATGCTTGAAAGACATAATGTTCAAGTGAGGTGTATGTAAAAGACAATTTTATAGTTAATTTATTTTTATGTTTTGCTCGAAAGCTTGTGTTCCTCCTGTGCGGCCATTTTAATATAATCTAAAAGTTTTCCAGTCGTCAGCTTCAGCCCCCTTGTAGGAAGTACGGGGGTGTTCGGAAAAGCATTTAATCACTCTTGATCCAACGTCTTGGTCCATGAAGGAGGTGATAATGCGGCGAACCAGGCAATCAGACTGTAGGGCGTTAACACTTTCACTTAGCCATACGAGTTTTATAGGGGGGCTACGATATAGCCCCTGGTATGTATACATATTATTCCAATATGGTGCGTTACATGACCTGAAAAAGAGGTCCTTCGTGTGATACAGAGGGAATCGCGATAGATTCCGATAAGTCATCGAGTGGTTGACCAGCTCGCGCACCATCATGACAGTCGGTTTTCGGCTTTCTCTATTGAGGTCCTTGACCAGATGAACTAGAAGCACAATCGCAGTAGTTCTCCCTTTACTACCCTAGCCGATAGAGCGGAACATAGAGTAGCAAACGTAGGATCCGGGCAACCCAACCATTGACCCAAGACATGATTCGGAGCTGATGCATATAAGGCCAAACTCGCGACGCCAAAGTACACTTGTAAAAGCTGTTCGGACTTTGTTGGCAACTCATTTGTTCCCGTATCGAGCCCTTGGCAGGTTAAGCCAAGGTATATCTGTGAAATAGCCATAAGAGGCGTATTCATTTGCGGAAAGACACAGATGATTAATTCAGATAATGTTTACTGGGACCTGAGCGATATGCCAATGATCACTTGATATATATATATATATATATATATATATAAAGGCCATAACCCTGGCTATTTGATATGCCTAGGGTCAAAGGCGGAGGAAAAGGCATGTTACAGGCTCGAAAAAGAGTGCGGTCTACAAAAAGTTATTTTGGACCTCCTGTCGCACGTCTGCGCCTCATGTCCTGGACGAGGGGAATCCTTGACGGAACTAGCCCTATAGGTGAGTGTATGGATCCGAACTCCGATGGAGTCGGTTTTAGATGTTTGTCCTTTGCGCCACCTGTTTTCAAGAGATAATGAAGAAAGGAAAAGAAAAAGGAAAGTACATAAAAATGTTACGGGAGTGCTTGCAGGTTTGTCCGTATTGTGCTTCTGCCAATGCCCATGGTATCTTAAGTGCGTAGTTATATATGTGCGGTACAGATTTAGCAGGTATACGAGGTGGCCAGCGGAAGCCGAACTGCTATTTCTGCTCCGGCATTGATCGATCCTCGGGGGGAATTGCTTCTGACCCCCGGCATTTGGTTGGTGAACCACTCCGTCGTCCCTATTGCCTGGCGGCCCCCTTCCCTCATATTCGGCGTTGAGCTTGCCGGCCTGCTTGAAGACCCAACAGCTTCTCTTGGTATGATTAGCTGGTTTATCGAGGTGGCCGTGAATCTGGCAGGGTCGGTCCAATATCCTGTCTCTCTGTTCGCCTTGAATGGCTTTTTCCGTTGACCAGGCTTGGGATTGCTGAATCCGGCGTGGATCGCTGTGTCGCGTGATCTTTCATTATCATTGTGATTGTTGTGTTTGCTTTGTCGTGGCTTGCCATTGCCGTCTCGGATTTCGGAAGTGCCCGCATCGCTGGCGCTGTTGCTTCTATGAGTGAGCCAGCTATCTTCTCCCGTGCAAAAGTGGGTCATTAGAGCGGTAAGGTCTTCCATAAATCTAGGTCCTTCTTGACCGAGGTGGCATGCAAGCCATTCATCCCGGATGCCGTTTTTGAAGGCCGCAAGGGCTTCTGCATCCGGACAGTCGACGATTTGGTTCTTTTTAGCCAAGAACCTGGTCCAGAGCTTCCTGGCTGACTCTCCGGGCTACTGGACAATGTGACTTAAGTCATTAGCGTCCGGTGGCCGGACATATGTTCCTTGGAAGTTGTCGTGAAAGGCATCTTCTAAATCTTCCCAACTACCAATAGAATTTTCCGGCTGGTCCGTTGAGTTTTAGTGGTAGGTATTTGATGGCATGAAGGTCATCTCCACGGGCCATGTGGATATGGAGGAGGAAGTCCTTGATCCATACCACGGGATCCGTTGTTCCGTCGTATGATTCGATATTCATGGGTTTGAACCCGTCTGGGAATTCATGCTCCATTACTTCGTCTGTAAAGCAAAGAGGGTGTGCAGCGCCTCTATGTTGAGCCACACTGCGACGTACCTCTGATGGAGTCCATTTGTGGTTTTCGGCCCGGACGTGGCTAGGTTTGTCACGTCCGAATAGGTCATCATCGTCGCGTGTCGAGGCATGTCCTCGCGATCCGTAGATCGATCTTGCGTGTTCTACTCTACTATCTGAGTCTTGTTGAAGGTCGTATGTACAATCCCGACCTATTTTATTCTTGCCTTTACGGCAAAGTGGGGCGATCTGGTGTTCGGCTTGAGTTGCCGCTTTATCCGGACCAAGTTGTGGTCGACCTGCCGCGTTGTGTGATGATGGTACGGGCTCCAGCGCCTTGTCATCGCACTGAGGTAGCACTCTATGCTTCGGGTAGCTTTTGGCTGGGCCACTAAGGCCGTATTCTTCGGCGGCCAGGACTTCGGTCCATCTATCATTGAGCAGGTCTTGGTCAGCTTGAAGCTGCTGCTATTTCTTGTTCAGGCTCTTGAAGTGGCTAATAGCCGGCGTTTAAAGCGCTCCTGCTCAAGAGGTTCCTCAGGCATTATAAAATCCTCGTCGCCGAGGCTCTCCTCATCCTCGGAGAGCGGAAGATAATTACTGTCCGCTGAGTCTTCGTCTATGGCATGTTCATGCGGGCTATCATGCCCGTCTTCCAGTTCATCTTGTTCAGGTGTTGCCCCAACAGGGGCTTCATTGTCTTCGGCATCGTCCGGGGTGTTGTTTCCTCCAGTGCCGGTATTGCTGTCTTTTGCGCGACGTGACTTAGAGAGGCACTGCTGACGCCGGCGTCTGGGCTGTGTCTCAAGAGGTTTATCCTCAACTGGATCTTCTTTGTCATCGTCGTTAGTTTCTTTAGGTGTATCCACCATGTATACGTCGTATGAAGAAGTGACTGTCCCGCGTCCGGTGAGTGGCAGGTTTCGGCCCTGCTCCTCTTCGGCATCGTCGTCTATACCGTCGAAGTCTTCGGAGCAGTAATCGAGCATGTCGGTTAAGTCCTCGACAGTGGATATGGGGTGGGTGGCGGGTGGGAAGCAAGATCTCCATCATCAGCCCCTAGTTCGAACCGAACATAGTTCGACTGTGAGTCCCCCGCCAAGGACAGGTTTTTTAATGAGTTTAGCATGTCACCCAAAGGCGAGTGCTGGAAGATGTCTGCGGCGCTGAATTCGAAGATCGATAAACGATCAAGTTCGGCGTCCGCGGTCTCGCATGGTTCGGAACTTACGGCCGGAGACGAGTCCGGAGTTCCCGTGGCACAGGTATCGTGTGAGATCAAGTGTATGTGGGGTCCAACGCCGGGGAATCTGTGGCCTCTGTGGCGGGGTTGAGCTTCCCGTCCTTGGATGGCGTAGTCTGCTCCGGATCTAAGGCCAGAGCGGTTACGGGAGCTGTCTCCTGGATGCAGTCCGATGACAGATTTAGGTCATGTCTCTCGGGGTGACCAGGAGTGGTAGCCACGGTCTCGAATCTGGCGAAGATCAAGTCTCCGCGGATGTCCGCAACGTAGTTCAAGCTCCCAAATCTGACCTGATGGCCAGGGCATAGCTTTCGATCTGCTCCAGATGACCAAGCGAGTCGGCCCGCAGAGCAAAGCCGCCGAACACGAAGATTTGTCCGGGGAGGAAGACTCCCCCTTGGGCAGCATCGTTGTAGATGATTGAAGGAGCCATCGAACCACTTGACGACAGCATAGTGGAACTCTCAATGAAAGCACCAATGTCGGTGTCAAAACCGGCGGATCTCGGGTAGGGGGTCCCGAACTGTGCGTCTAAGGTCGATGGTAACAGGAGACAAGGGACACGATGTTTACCCAGGTTCGGGCCCTCTCTATGGAGGTAATACCCTACTTCCTGCCTGATTGATCTTGATGGATATGAGTATTACAAGAGTTAATCTACCACGAGATCCTAATGGCTAAACCCTAGAGGCCTTGCTTGTATGGTCATGATGATGTATCTCTCATGATCACATGTCTTTTTTTCCACTAACGCATGGACCACTACACCAAACACACTCTATTGTTCAGCAACTAGGAAAAAGTGCTACTTAACCGTTCTTTTAGTGAAACATTAACGTAAATCTGAAAATTACTAGAAAAGTTCATTGATTTCGAAAAACAAGTCCATCGATTTTGAAAACTAGTTCATCAATTCTTTAAAAAAAGTTCAGAAAATTGAAAAACGTTTTATCAAATTTGAAAAAAGTTCATCTCTTTTGGAAAAAGTTCATCGATTTTTAAAAAGAGTTCATTGAAATTAAAAAAAGTTCATCAAAATTTAAAAAAAGTTCATCGAATTTTGGAAAAAATCATCACATTTTCAAAAAAGTTCACCAAATTTGAAAAAAAGTTCATTGAATTTGAAAAAATGTTCACCGCATTTGAAAAATGTTCATCGAATTTGGAAAAAGTTCATCAAACTTGAAAAATAGTTCATCAAAATTTGCAAAAAGTTCATCGAAGTTGAAAATAGTTCATGAAATCCGGTGAACTTTTTTCGTCGAATTAGAAAAAGGAAAGAAAGGAAAATAAAAAACAAAAAGAAAAATGGAAGAAAAGGGAAAAATAAAAAAGAAAGGAAAGAACAAAAGAGGTAAGAAACGTACTTTTCGGTAGAACAACGAGTGGCGTGGTGGTCATCGCGTCGCACACTTAACTGCGACGTTGCGGGTTCGAAACCTCCCGGTACCTGTATTTTTGCATTAGTTTAGAAAAAGAAGGGAGGATGTGGGCTGGCCCGCTCATCGCGCAGGGAGGGAGGGGTGTGCGGCCTTTACCAGTAACACTGTATTTGGCGCTGAAGGCGCCAAATCGCCAAATAGGATTTGGCGCCATAGCCCGCCCTAGGCGTGGGGTGAGGCCGATCTGTGCCAGCAACAGTGGGAGTTGGCCGCTGGCCACGGCGAGGAGCTCTAGCGGTGGAGGCTCTGCCACGGAAAGAGAGCGCGGTTGGCGACAACGGGCGGCGAAGGGCATCAACGGGGCGTGGAGAGGGAGGCCGGGGCGAGCAACGGAGGGAGGCAATGGTGACCGCCACGAATGGTGCCGCGGCGGGGGTAGAGCGGGCCAGCAGGGCGAAGTAGCAGCGCAATGCCGGTAGGCGAGCAGCGCGTAGAAGGAGTAGCGCAGCAGTAGGCAGAGCGAGACAGAAGGCAGACAGTGGCGGTAGGCGGCAGTAGCAGCAGCAGTTTGCAGCGGCATGATAACCCACAAGTATAGGGGATCAATTGTAGCCTCTTTCAATAAGTAAGAGTGTCGAACTCAACGAGGAGCTAAAGGTAGAACAAATATTCCCTCAAGTTCTATCGACCACCGGTACAACTCTACGCACGCTTGACGTTCGCTTTACCTAGAACAAGTATGAAACTGGAAGTACTTTGTAGGTGTTATAGGATTGGTTTGCAAGATAATAAAGAGCACGTAAATAAAATCTAGGGCTGTTTATATAAAGACACAACTAAGTTAGTTTTAGTTGAGAGCTTTTGTCAACAAGAAAGTTATTTGTCCCTAGGCAATCGATAACAAGTACCAGTAATCATTCTTGTAACTTTATATGAGGGAGAGGCATGAGCTAACATACTTTCTCTACTTGGACCATATGCACTTATGATTGGAACTCTAGTAAGAATCTGCAACTACTAAAGATCATTAAGGTCGTGAAACCCAACCATAGCATTAAATATCAAGTCCTCTTTACTCCCATATGCCATAACCCACCTATCCGCGTTTAGGCTGTTGTCACCCCCGCAACACCGACAATAAGCAAACCATGAACATATTGCAACACCCTATAGCGGGGGGGCCTCACGTTTGCGCGAGACGGAGGGCACCGTAGGACAGCACCATAAATAAAATATACAATCATACCAACCAAGATCATGATTAACCGATAGGACAAAACGGATCTACTCAAACATCATAGGATAATCATAGATCATTGGGAAATAATATATGGAGTTGAGCACCATATTTAAGTAGAGATTATAGTAGGGGAAGAGGTGTTACACCGCTGCATAGAGGGGGAGAAAGTTGGTGTTGACGGTAGCAAGATTGTTGATGTAGATCGCCGTCACGATCCTAGCCCCGGTGGCACTCCGGCGCCACTGGGAGCGAGGGGGAGAGAGCCCCCCCCTTCCTTCTTCTTATTCCTTGGACTCCCCCTAGATGGGAGGAGAGTTCCCCCTCTGGTCCATGGCCTCCATGGAGGCGGAGGGACGGGAGCCCCTCCGAGATTGGATCTCCCTCTCTGTTCTCTTCTGTTTCGCGTCCCCGGATCTGGCTGAAAACCGTTTCTTATATTCCCGGAGATTCGTAACTCCGATTGCGCTGAGATTTTAACACGATTTTTTTCCGGATATAAGCTTCCTTGCACCCGAAGTAGAGGTCCAACCGACGTACGAGGTGGGCACAACCCACCATGCCATGCCTGGCTCCTCTGGCGCGCCCAGGTGGGTTGTGCCCACCACGGGCCTCCGTTTGCGGTGATTCTAACTCCCAAAAATCACATATATTCCAAAATAATTCTTCGTAAAATTTTATTGCATTTGTACTTCGTTTGATATGGATACTCTGTGATACAAAAAACATGCAAAAAAACATGAACTGGCACTAGGCACTGGATCAATAGGTTAGTCCAATAAATCATATAAAAAGTTGCCAAAAATATGTGAAAGTTCTATAATATTGGCATGAAACAATCAAAAATTATAGATACAATGAAGACTTATCAGCATCCCCAAGCTTAATTCCTACTTGTCCTCGAGTAGGTAAATGATAAAAAAAAGATAATTTTTGATGTGGAATGCTACCTAGCACAAACTCAATCATATGTCTAATCATGGCATGAATATTAAGACATAAGTGACTCAAAGCAATAGTCTATAATTTGACATAAAAACATCAATACTCAGGCATCCCAACAAACAATCATGTCTTTCAAAATATCAACGCTAAAGAAAGCTATCCCTACAAAATCATATAGTCTTGTCATGCTCTGTCTTCTTAACACAAAGTATTTATCATGCACAACCCCGATGACAAGCCGAGCAATTGGTTCATACTTTTTAACGCGCTTCAGCTTTTTCAACTCTCACGCAATACATGAATGCAAGCCATGGATATAGCACTACAGATGGAATAGAGTATGATGATAGGGGTAAATATAGAGAAGACAAAAAAGTAAGAAAGTCTCGCATCGACGTGGCTAACCAACGGGCTATGGAGATGCCCATCAATTGATATCAATGTTAGGAGTAGGGATTGCCATGCAAGTAATGCACTAACAGCTATAAGTGTATGAAAGCTCAATATGAAAACTAAGTGGGTGTGCATCTAATCCTATAATGAAAAATTCCCACTAGTATATGAAAGTGACAACATAGGAGACTCTCCATATGAAAAACATGGTGCTACTTTGAAGCACAAGTGTGGTAAAGGATACTAACAATGCCCCTTCTCTTTTTTTCATTTTTCTTTTTTTATTTATATTTATATATATTTTTCTCTCATTGTCCGGACTCTCATCCTGACTTGTGGGGGAATCATAGTCTCCATCATCCTTTCCTCACTAGGGCACTGCTCTAAAAATGAATAATGATGATCATCACACTTCTATTTACTTATAACTCAAAAGAAATAAAAATTACAACTCGATACCTATGACAAAGTACGACTCTATATGAATGCCTCTAGCATGTACCAGGATGTGCAATGATCTAGCGTAACATGTATGAAAAATGATGAACGGTGGCTGAGCCACAACTACTATGTCAGCTATATGATCATGCAAAGCAATACAACAATGAATGCTCAAGTCATCAAACAGAAGCGATGGAAGTTGCATGGCAATATATCTTGGAATGGCCATGGAAAAGCCATAATAGGTAGGTATGGTGGCTGTTTTGAGGAACATATAATAAGGCTTATGTGTGATAGAGCGTATCACATCACGGGGTTTGGATGCACCTACGAAGTTTGCACCACATCTCGATGTGAGAATGGGCAATGCACGGTACCGTAGAGGCTAGCAAATTGTGGAAAGGTAAGAGTGCGTATAATCCATGGACTCACATTAGTCATAAGGAACTCATATACTTATTGCAAAAGTTTATTAGCCCTCGAAGCAAAGTACTGCTACGCATGCCCCTAGGGGGATAGATTGGTAGGAAAAGACCATCGCTCGTCCCCGACCACCACTCATAAGGAATACAATCAATAATAAATCATGCTCCAACATCATAGCATAACAAGAGACTATACGTGCATGCTTCGGGAATCACAAACCTTAACACCAATATTCTTACTAACCACAACCATTTACTAGTACCTCCCACATGTGACGGTGGTGTCGGTGTGGGTGGGGGAAAGAGCAGTGATGCAAGGAGGAGAAAATGAGATAGGGTTCGTCCATGGGCAGAGGGGGATCGGATGCCTGGCATCCTTATCCTCGCGGGGAGGTCTGCGGGATGGCCGGCGCGTGGCAATCTGCGACACGGACGCACGGTCAGCGTCCAGCACGCTGGGGATGAACAGGGAGGAAGACAATGGCGTTGTGGGCTGGGCCTGCACCCTATGCATTAGAGGCCCAGTTACACATTGCCAATTTACATTTTTCTCTTTCTTTTATGTTTTGTTTTTCCTATATGTTTCATATTTCTTTTGGTTATGAAAATAATTTAGTTGAAACTAATACCTAGAAAATATACAATAGGCAATACTATGAGCTAGCACAACTAGTTTCAATTATTTTGGAAAGTGCAAATATTTATTTAAATTGAAATGGACCAATTAAAAGTTGTTGGTCCAATTTTAAAAATGTCAAGGATATTTTAATAATTCAAATAATGTTGGTTTATTCCTGACAATTAGTTAGTGAAATTTTGCAACCCAGCAAACATTTTTGTTTTGCTATTTGAATTAATATTATCTTTACTTTATTTAACCTTTTTTTAATTCAAACTCGGTTTGGATCAAAGTGAGGTTTAGAAATTTAATTGCTATGACATGGCACCATTAGTGTGAGGTCACTGTAGCATGACACAGGGGTGTTACATTCTAGCTATGCAGAGGTCGGGTGTGTGCTCTTTGGGTTTGTATCCTCTTGATGCTACTGTTTGAGCAAATAAATTTCACCCTGTGTAAAAAAAGTCCATACTATAATTTTGATAAAATAAAAATATGTCACATTACCTGCCGGAAAATATACCGAGAAGTTAAAGTTGCCCTCCTATCCTTGTGTCTATATTTACCAGCAGGTAACGTGGCATTTTTTTGTTTTATATTGTCTTTTGGATATTTTATTTTGTCAAAGTTCCTCTTCCATGTCCTCGGCTTCCCCGGTGGTGCCCTCAAGGACGCCGGTAAGATCTTCAACGTTGGTGATGAGATGTATGATGGGTGGGTCGAAGAAGTCGACCTCCGCCGACTGCTCCAAGATCCAATCTGACATCGAGATCAGGAGAAACTACTCCCGATGCTCCTGGGCCCGACAATATGCCAAACCCTGGAGGACCAGCTATCCACGGGAATTCGCAGAGTACTCCACATTGCTGAATTCGACGATCCGACCTGAAGTGAAGGTCTCTACCTGGCTGAGGTGACCAGTCAAGTTACTGACGAAGGTTGCGACGTCGGAGATAAATATCTACCCTGGCACGAAGATCATGTCGGAACTGATCTGAGCGTTGATACGAACTTCCATCGAGCCGCGGTGTTCACCTAGCAGGACATGCATGGGCCACCATTGTCGGAGCTTAATCCGACAGATCCATGATCCTTCGATAGGGTATCCTAGCTAAACGACTTGGCATGAAGGTAATTGGGGCAAGGTTTTACCCAGGTTCAAGCTCTCACAAAGGACATAATAACCTACGTCATGCTTGTGTATAGTGTGTTGGGCATGTACAGAGTACAGGCAAAGTACTGACGGATTGTAATGTGTCTATTTATGAGCCCAAGACCTAGCTTATATAGCATACTGAGGGTCCTAGGGTTATATATCATAGTCGGCTACATAGGTGGAGGCAGATTTCTCCATGGCCCCGTCTTCTTCTCTTGTACGCCAAGTTTTTCGGAGTCCTTGGATAATCCCCAATGGGTCGTCCAATGTGACCTAGGTCATCAACCCAACCCACCAGGCTGGGAACCGACATGGCGAGAGACCCCTTCGACAGGACACGTCACTTGCTAATAAGTGAAGTAAAATTTGTAGTGATCCTTATTCACTTCCCTCTAGGTATGGACATGTCATAGGTCACATTCTCGAAAGAGCAAACCTTAGTCAACATCCGTGTAGTGAAGGGGTGAGTCATCGGAGTGAAATACGAGAACGTAAAGCTCCCCAATATACAATTGATTTGAACGTGTGTTGCATGTGCACACTCACTTTTCCTACAATTTTCATGCATTTTTCCTGTCACCATCCAGAGGCACCTCTAATATCATATTTTTCCTATTTCTATGCTTTTCAAATTTCTCAGAGAATCCCAAGTGCGGCACAAGGTAGGGAAAATGTCAGTTGGTACACAAACTCATCTGGTTGTCGATTGTTTGAAAAAAGAAGCCGTCAAGGTTTCAAGACTGACAAGAGCAATGCGGCCACCGCCTAAAATCTGCCCAGTTCCCCTTGCCTCTAGCCACCACTTTTCCATGCCCGGGGCACGGTGTGTGCTGTCAATCGTCGTAGGTATGTTCAAATCGTTGTATAACGAGTTTTGTGATTCTCAACGACAATTAAATCATGGAAGTAGGTGTGATGCCATTAGAAACAAAGGTCATTTGGTTATTTGTTTGCGATGAATATTTACTATGAGATGTCACTGAGCCAAGAATATGTACTTGTTGTAAGTTCCATGCATCTGATCTTGCAGAGTTTGGATTTACGCCAGTCATTTGGTGCTTCTCTTGTTATGATGATGCTTTACTAGGAGATGGCACAAAGCCAGAGTTGTGTACCCTCTACAAATTAGTTTGGTGCATGTGATCTTACAAAGTTTGAGTTTATGTCTTTAGTGCCATTGAAAACAAAGCTCAGTTGGTTCTTCCCCTTCAGGTTAGTACACATTAACTTTTCTTCAAAATTAAGAAATTCAATCAAAGTAGCAGTCTTGCAAACCAACAAATATAACAAGTGAATTTTGTAGGTCCACCTTTATTTGAAGCTAAGTGATGTTCTACATAAGATAACTAAAATTGAATGAAAGCACTTTCCAGCACATGTTCCAAATGAAAATACATGACTCATGTAGTAAAGAAATGATCGCTAGCCATCTTAGGTGCTACCCTAATAGATCTTGGCAGATATTCCTTCCACTTTTATTTACCTGCATATTAGCTTTGTGTTTAAATTAAACTTTATAAGCTTGGACATTGCGGTAAGCATGGTGAGCTATCTTCAAATCATTCAAGGAAACTTTAATCAAAATTATATAAAAAGTATCAACATCTACAATTCCATTAGATTCACCATTGAATTTATTTTCGCATTATATACACTTGTTACTGTAAATGTATTGTTCTTAGTAAATTTGGTCAAGGTAAAGCTAATATACATGAATGGTTTGGCTCATGACAAGGAGATTCCACCTGTGCATGTATCAAATGAATTCATGCAAAGTTATATAAATTCCATGTTTCAAATAGAACAACAAAGTATAGAGGAAATTCTAAAAGGAATGGCTGACGCCATGTAGAGCCAGCCAAAACCATCGCCAAAGGCCAGTTGTGCAAACCCTTGGCCAGTGCCATTGACCGGATGGGCTGCTTTATATGTCGATGGTTCCTTTGCAGAGGTTATGGTATGATTTTACGTGATGAGATTGGAAAGATAATCTTCTCGGCACATTGACACCTTTTCTTCTGTGATGAAGCACTTAGAGTCTCAAATATATGCTATGGTATTACAATATAAAGTGGACTTTCAGTGATCGACGGCAGTGGTGCACGGTATCGGAACTGTTGTTTTCTTCATGGTGATGGCAACTACATGTGCCAGCCTATCATGTGTTATGCTTTACAAAGCTTATACAAGTAGTATTGCTTCATGTGTTCGTACGGGTCTGGTCCTAGACGAGGTAACGATACACTCATGCATTAATGGATACAAGTACCAATTTATGAGAAGGTCATTTTAGTGTCGGCCCATGTGTTGTGTTTGGGCGACGCAAGTCGGATCGACTAATTCGTATTCATAAACTTGAGGTGTGCGTTCATACTTGGGAAAAAATAGTTTGAGAACTTGAGGTGTGTGAATGAGAGTTACTGGACAGAGTATGTGTGTTCATACTTGGCCAACATTCACTTATGTGCATGCATGCTGGAGTGACCTGCGAGGTGTTTGTTTGACTAAGTCAGGTATCAAAAACTTGAGTTTTGGGGGTGGGACTCTGGAATTTCGTAGCATTGGGGTGCAACTTGTCGGTGGTGTGAGGGTCGGGTGACAGGGGCTGGTGTGAGGGGTGGCTACACCATGCTATGGGGGTGTTGCAATGGTGTGGCATGATGAGGGTGGTTGCGGGTAGGGGTCGCCACGCACTGCCGTGTGAATAAATTGGGACGAAAACATAGTATAGATAAACATGTTTCGCGTTTGATATTTTGTTGTTGTGCATGCACCCTGTTGTGCTGGACCCACTTTGGTTGATTTATATCTTAAGCTGGTCCATACTTTATGTTTGTGAAAACAAAATGTGCTACTTACACAAATATGTTGCGCTAATATTACAAAAAGTGTTTAAAACAGGATTTGAATACTTGATGTTTTGGTTCATTTTTATTTAAAGATCATTTTGAACTGTTGCCTAGAATTGTGGCATTCATGCACAGTCGGGATATTTGGTAAGAGATAATCCGATGGATGTTTTCCGATTTGAGTTTGTTAACTAATCCTCATCACACATGGGGTGGTTGGCTAAAAACATGCGTATACTATGGGGTGGTAGAATCAGCGGTGTGGGTACATTGTGTGTTGTGTGTGGTGGTAGAATGCTTATTGAAAAGATAGGTTCCACGTAATTCCCTTATAAATCTAAGGCCTTGAACTTAAGGACTGTAACTCTTTTCTATTCATCAGAAACATAAGTAAGAAAAGTAGCTATTCTTTCACTTTCTCTCATTTGCCTATCGGATTGTCGTCTGTTGATGGTAGGTTTGTTCTGGAGGTTTTGGAGGCATTACTTTGGCTAGGTGGAGGGTTTGCAAGTACCCTATCTATCATATGGTGCATATGCCTTCTTTGCATCCTGCATGCGGCCGGTAAAAGACTAAATTCATGTGGGCATTTGAAGGGCATGGTGCATGGGTCCGGATGGACGAATATCATGCTAGGTACTCCCTCCGTTCTAAAATAGATGATCCAACTTTATATTAAAGTTAGTATAAAGTTGAGTCATCTATTTTGAAACGGAGGGAGTAGTATACTAGTAGTGTATTCAATGGAATTGTTTGCTATGCTATGTGTCTTAAATGCCAATTATTGATCCACATGCATGTAAACGGTCTAGATATGCATCGAAGAGCTTTTCAATTGCACTAGTTCTATAGTAGATGTAACACCCTAGTAGTTAAGCTACGGTAATCACATACAAATTGTGCCATGTCATCACAATTAATTTGCTAAACCACACCTTGGTCCAAACCGAGTTCAAATTCAAATTTTAAGGTAAAGTCAAATAAATAATTTCTTCAAACTGCAAAACAAAAGTGTTCATAATATTTCAAATAATCCACTGATATTTTTCATGAAGAAATTACACATGAGAGAGTTTCTAAAATGCTCCTAACTAATCGTAGAATGTACCAACATCATTTAAAGTGATCCAATTAAATGCAAACGCAATTATAAACTTTTCCAGATGGCCTCAACCTTTATGTGCAACCTCGGAATATTCCAAAGAATTTATGTACCAAGTTTAATATTTAGCAAAAAAATGTTTGGAAACTCATTCAATTAGAAAATAGTGGCAAAAATTGAAAAAAAAGAGAAAAATGTAAATTGGCAATGTGTAACTAGGCCTCTAGTGCATAGGGTGCATGCCCAGCCCACAGCGCCATTGTCTTCCTCCCTGTTCATCCCCAGCATGCTAGATGCTGGCCGTGCGTCCGTGTCGCAGATTTCCATGCGCTGGCCATCCCGCGGACCTCCCTGTGAGGATAAGGATGCCACCCGACCCCCCTCTACCCATGGACGAAACCTAGCTCCTCCTTTCTCCTCCTCGCATCACTGCTCTCTCCCCCTACCCACATCGACGCCACTGTCATCGTGTCATCGTCGTCCGCACGCACCGGATCCACCCCGAGCCGCGCCAAGGGGTACAGCGGCTTCACCCAGGTCTTCTTCATCAACTACACCGCCGGCTCGGAGCTAGGAGGCCAGCGTCATGTCGCCTGGACCGATCTTCCCCGCCACGGCCACCGCAAGCCCGTCGTTCGAACTGTCACCCTCGACCTCCCTCGGCCTCCTCAAGCGCACCAATGGCTCCACTGTGATCACCCACCCCTTCCCCTTCTCTGGATTGCTCGAATTCATGCTGTAGCTGGAGATCCACGCTGTCGCGCCATTGTCGTGGCCAAGTGAAGGAAATATTCCCTATAGGCAATAATAAAGTTGTTATTTATATTTCCTTATATCATGATAAATGTTTATTATTCATGCTAGAATTGTATTAACTAGAAACTTAGCACATGTGTGAATACATAGACAAACAGAGTGTCACTAGTTTGCCTCTACATGAATAGCTCGTTGAATCAATGATGATTATGTTTCCTAACCATAGACATGAGTTGTCATTTGATTAAAGGGATCACATCATTAGAGAATGATGCGATTGACTTGACCCATCTCTTAGCTTAGCACGATGATCGTTTAGTTTGTTGTTATTGCTTTCTCCATAACTTATACATGTTCCTATGACTATGAGATCATGCAACTCCTGGATACCGGAGGAACACTTTGTGTGCTACCAAACGTCACAACGTAACTGGGTGATTATAAAGGTGCTCTGCAGGTGTCTCTGATGGTGTTTGTTGAGTTGGCATAGATTGAGATTAGGATTTGTCACTCCGATTGTCGGAGAGGTATCTCTGGGCCCTCTCGGTAATGCACATCACTATAGCCTTGCAAGCAATGTGACTAATAAGTTAGTTGCGGGATAATGCATTATGAAACGAGTAAACAGACTTGCTGGTAATGAGATTGAACTAGGTATTGAGATACCGACGATCGAATCTCGGGCAAGTAACATACCGATGACAAAGGGAACAACGTATATCGTTATGTGGTTTGACCGATAAAGATCTTCATAGAATATGTAGGAACCAATATGAGCATACAGGTTCTGCTATTGGTTATTGACCGTAGACGTGTCTCGGTCATGTCTACATAGTTCTTTAACCCGTAGGGTCCGCACGCTTAACGTTCGGTGACGATCGGTATTATGAGTTTATGTGTTTTGATGTACCAAAGGTAGTTCGGAGTCCCGAATATGATCATGGACATGACGAGGAGTCTCAAAATGGTCGAGACATAAAGATCGATATATTAGACGACTATATTTGGACTTAGACGACTATATTTGGACATCGGAATGGTTCTAGATGAGATCGGGCATATACCGGAGCACCGAGAGGTTATGGAACCCCCCGGGAGGTATATGGGCCTTATTGGGCCTTAGTGGGAGAGAGGGGAAAGCAGCAAAGGAGGGGCGCCCCCCAGCCCAATTAGAATTGGAAGGGGGGCCAGCCCCCCCCCCCCTTTCCTTCCTCCTTCCTCCCCCTTCCTTCCACTCCTCGTCCGACTAGGGAAGGGGGAAATCCTACTCCCGGTGGGAGTAGGACTCCCCTTGGGGCACGCCTAGGAGGCCGGCCTCCTCCCCCTCCTCCACTCCTTTATATACGGAGGAGGGGGCACCCATAGACACACAAGTTGATCATTGATCTTTTAGCCGTGTGCGTTGCCCCCCTCCACCGTAATCCACCTCGGTCATATCGTAGCGGTGCTTAGGCGAAGCCCTGTTCCGGTAGCAACATCATCACCGTCATCAGGTCGTCGTGCTGACAAAGCTCTCTCTCGAAGCTCTACTAGATCGTGAGTTCATGGGACGTCACCGAGCCGAACGTGTGCAGATCGTGGAGGTGTCGTACCTTCGGTGCTGAGATCGGTCGATTGTGAAGATGTATGACTACATCAACCGCATTGTCATAACGCTTCCGCTTACGGTCTACGAGGGTATGTAGACAACACTCTTCCCTCTCGTTGCTATGCATCACCATCATCTTGCGTGTGCTTAGGAATTTTTTTGAAATTACTACGTTCCCCAACAGTGGCATCCCAGCCAGGTTTATGCGTAGATGTTATATGCACGAGTAGAACAGAAAGGAGTTGTGAGCATGGGTATATACATATTGCTTTCCGTCACTAGTTGATTCTTGATTCGGCGGTATTGTTGGATGAAGCGGCCCAGACCGACATTACGCGTACGCTTACGCGAGACTGGTTCTACCGACGTGCTTCGCACACAGGTGGCTGGTGGGTGTCAATTTCTTCAACATTAGTTGAATCAGATTCATTGAACACGGTTCTTTCTGAAGATCAAAAAGCAATCACTATACCGCGTTGTGGTTTTTGATGCGTAGGTAAGAACAGTTCTTGCTCAGCCTGTAGCAGCCACGTAAAACTTGCAACAACAAAGTAGAGGACGTCTAACTTGTTTTTGCAGGGCATGTTGTGATGTGATATGGTCAAGACATTATGCTAAATTTTATAGTATGAGATGATCATGTCTTGTAACACAGTTATCGGCAACTGGCAGGAGCCATATGGTTGTCGCTTTATTGTATGAAATGCAATCGCCATGTAATTGCTTTACTTTATCACTAAGCGGCAGCGATAGTCGTAGAAGCCATAGTTGGCGAGACGACAACGATGCTTGGATGGAGATCAAGGTGTCAAGCCGGTGACGATGGTGATCATTACGGTGCTTTGGAGATGGAGATCAAAGGCACAAGATGATGATGGCCATATCATATCACTTATATTGATTGCATGTGATGTTTATCCTTTATGCATCTTATTTTGCTTAGTTCGGCAGTAGCATTATAAGATGATATCTCACTAAATTTCAAGGTATAATTGTTCTCCCTGAGTATGCACCGTTGCTACAGTTCATCGTGCCGAGACACCACGTGATCATCGGGTGTGATAAGCTCTACGTTCACATACAACGGGTGCAAGCCAGTTTTGCACACGCGGAATACTCGGGTTAAACTTGACGAGCCTAGCATATGCAGATATGGCCTCGGAACACTCAGACCGAAAGGTCGAACGTGAATCATATAGTAGATATGATCAACATAGTGATGTTCACCATTGAAAACTACTACATCTCACGTGATGATCGGACATGGTTTAGTTGATATGGATCACGTGATCACTTAGATGATTAGAGAGATATCTATCCAAGTGGGAGTTCTTAAGTAATTTGATTAATTGAACTTTAATTTATCATGAACTTAGTACCTGATAGTATTTTGCATGTCTATGTTGTTGTAGATAGATGGCCCGTGTTGTTGTTCCGTTGAATTTTAATGCGTTCCTAGAGAAAGCTAAGTTGAAAGATGATGGTAGAAACTACATGGACATGGTCCGTAACTTAAGGATTATCCTCATTGCTGCACAGAAGAATTACGTCCTGGAATCACTGCCAGGTGACAAACCCGCTGCAGGAGCAACGCCAGATGTTGTGAACACCTGGCAGAGCAAAGCTGATGACTACTTGTCAGCGTTCTGGGAACGGGGGTCCCTAGACTTGCTTGCCAGCGGCCCATGGCGTGGCTCTGCGAGCGGGCCCGTACGGCCCATCTTCACCAACAAGCACTCAAGATCCTCGCGAGGGGCCAAGCCTCACGAGGCGGACGACACAAGACCTCCTCAGGAATGCCCTCACCAGGCTGGCTCGCGAGGGGCGGAGAGTTCAAGGCAAGGCAAACCTCGCGAGGTTCTCATGACGTGAGCCATGAAGACCAAGATCGGGCGGGCGCCAACGCGCACAGTGTTCTTGTTTCCTCTTTGGTGCTAAGGAAGCAAGCGCAGGCGCGGAGTACCAAGGCGTCAAGCAAAGGTTTCCATATTGGTGCAACGAGACCAAGACCAGCAGGACGGAGGTCACCGTGGAGCCCAAGACGGCGTCACCACCAGATTCTTTGGCAGGCGAAGACCACCTTTTGTCAGGATAAGCTGTACTACATGTCCCCTTTCAGATTGGCCGTTGTTGGCTCCCTTCCGGCTCAATATTTGGGAAGAGGATTAGGGCCTCTATAAATAGGACTAGCTACCACCGTAATGAGGGGGGGGATAACTCGTTCAGAGGCATCTCATCTCACAATGGATTAGGATCATCCTCACCCACACAAGTTAGCCGAGCACAAGAACACCTCGTCTCAGGAGGCTGTTCTTCCCCTTGTACTGTTCATCCTCAGCCCAAGAGGCAATCCACCACCACCAAACTGGAGTAGGGTATTACACCACAACAGTGGCCCGAACCAGTATAACTCTTGTGTCCCTTGTGTTGCGAGTTCGTTGAGTTAGTCCTTGAGATCTTAGCGAAGCTAGGACGTGGATCGATAGGGGGAGATCTTCGCGCGCACCCCAGTGTTCAAACCTTGAGGGTTTTGCCGGAACCCGTGATCCAACATTTGGCGCGCCAGGTAGGGGTGCGCCATAGTTTTCCTTCCGTCGGTCTGTGCTCCGCCACCACCGCGCTCCGCCCTCATGGCAAGCGTCTCGCTCCCGGCTCCGACGGTTGGCACCGACGACGCGGCAAGGGGGCTCCGAGCCCTGGCCCCCGCCTTGCGGCGGGTGCAGTGGCCGCCCAAGTTCAAGCCGGAGATGTCGCCGCGCTACGACGGTGCGGCGGACCCGCCAGCTTTCCTGCTAGCATACGAAGAGGCTGTCCTCGAGGCTGGGGGCGACGACAAGGTCATGGCCAACTGGCTTCCCATGGCCCTCACTGGCGCGCCGCGTGCCTGGCTGCTCAACCTCCCCAGATTCCCGGTGGCATCTTGGGAGGAGCTGTGCGGCCTCTCCACTGCGCGCTACGCGGCACCAGCGCACCACACGGTCGCGGCCCTACTGGGCGGCTCTCAAGCACCGCCCTTAGATCGTCATATCAAGCCATTCCTTCGCTAGATCGGCGCCGCTTCCAAGCACTCGACGGCTCCGCCAGGCTGGGCTATGCCCGAGGTCGACCTCACCTTCGCCTCAGAAGACCACCTCGTCTCCACCGCCGGCTCGGGTATGCTCCCGATGTTGTGCACGCCGACCGTCTGCGGTGTAGCCATCACCAAGACCCTCATCGACGGTGGAGACGGTATCAACGTGCTCTCTATGGAGGCTTTAAGTCTCCTTCATGTATTGCTTGAGCGGCTCCGCCCTAGCCGGTCCTTCTCCGAAGTTGGCGGGGGCTCCTCCAACCCCCTAGGGCAAATCCGTCTTCCTGTGACCTTCGGCACGCGCGACAACTACCGCACCGAGCTAGTCGACTTCGACATCGCCCGCATCAGTCTGCCATACAACGCCATCCTCGGGTACCCGGTGCTGGCCCAGTTCATGGCGGCGACTCATCCTGCCTACAACCTCATGAAGATGCCAGGAAGCGAGGGTGTCTCACTATGGCTGGGGACGCCAAGGAAGCTATGGCGGCCCTCAAGCTAGCCTTCAGGGCCACGGCGGCAGCTTCCACGGCCGACAAGGTCGAGCCCAAGGCCAAGGGGGCTGCACCGACCAAGAAGAAGCAGCTGTTCAATCAAGGGCAAGCCAAGACGAAGCAGATACCGGTCGACGCGGACGGGGCCTCTGGCGCTACCTTTGTCATAGGCGCCGACCTTGCCCCAGACGAAGAAAAGGAGTTGGTGGACTTCTAGAGGGCGAACAAGGAAGTATTCGCCTGGGAGCCCAAGCAGCTAGTTGGGGTTCCGATGGAAGTAATTGAACATCATCTGAGGGTGTGCCCTAATGTGTGCCCAGTGAAGCAGAAGGCGATCAGGCAATCCACAGAGAAGCAATCTTTCATCATTCAGGAAACCCGCAAGCTAGAGGCAGCAGGTGTCATTCGCGAGGTCCGGTACTCGGAGTGGTTGGCAAACCCAGTCGTTTTGCCAAAGAAGGGAGGAAAGGAGTGCATGTGTGTTGACTTCACCAACCTTAACAAGGCCTGCTCACAAGACCCATTCTTGCTGCCGCGCATCGACCAGATTGTCGACTCCACTGTGGAGTGTGACCTACTATGCTTCCTGGATGCGTTTTCAGGATACCATCAGATCAAGATGGAAGTTGAAGACGTGGAGAACACAGCTTTCTTGACCCCATGCGGGGTATACTGCTACACTTGCATGCCATTTGGACTGCGCAACGCGGGAGCAACCTTCCAGCGGTTGATGCACATTGCCTTAGGGCGGCAACTCGGAAGGAACGCTGAGGACGACATTGTGGTGAAATCTCGGGAGACGAGGACCTTAGTTCATGACCTGGAGGAGACCTTCACGACCCTGCGCCAGGTGAAGCTGCGGCTCGATCTGGAGAAGTGTGTGTTTGGTGTCCCTTCGGGCAAGCTGCTGGGCTTCCTCGTGTCTCGCAGGGGGGCCGAGGCCAACCCGGAGAAGGTCAAGGCGATCGAAGATATGAGCCCACCACAAACCCTCAAGGAGATGCAAAAGCTTGCAGGCTACGTGACTTCACTAGGGCGCCTCATCTCCAAATTGGGGGAGCACGCCTTGCCGTTCTTCAAGCTGATGAAGAAGAAGGGCCCATTCGAGTGGACACCGGAGGCCGACCAAGCGTTTCAGAATCTCAAGAGGTATCTGACCAGCCCGCCGGTGATGGTGGCGCCTCGACCCCACGAGCCCTTGGTGCTCTACCTATCGGCCACACCCATTCCGTCAGCGCAGCGCTGGTAGCTCTTAGAGAAGAGCGTCGGGCCAAGGGCCCGCCAAGAGAAGCCCCCAGGCCAGACGAGGCAGCGCGACACCAAGGTGATGCCTCTGATGTAGCGGCGGCTTCAGCAGGCTGCCTGTAACACCCACGATGCGGCTATATCTTCCACGTGTCGGAGCACGACTTAGAGGCATAACCGCATTGTAGGCATGTCGCAAGAGGGGTAATCTTTACACATCCCATGTACTGAATAAGAAAGAGGTACAGAGTTGGCTTACAATCACCACTTCACACAATACATGAATATAGCATTACGTCATCCAGAATACAAACAAGGTCCGACTACGGAACCAAAATAAAACAAGACTACCCCTAATGCAAATGATCCCCGATCGCCCTGACTGGGCTTCACTACTGATCAACTGGAAACGAAACAACACAACGAACACGATCTTCATCGAGCTCCTCCTTGAGCTCAGTTGCGTCACCTGCACGGTATCAACGGCACCTGCAACTGGTTTTTGGAAGTAAACTGTGAGTCACGGGGACTCAGCAATCTCACACCCTCGCAATCAAGACTATTTAAGCTTATGGGTAGGAAAAGGTAGTGAGGTGGAGCTGCAGCAAGCACTAGCATATATGGTGGCTAACTTACGCAAATGAGAGCGAGAAGAGAAGCAAAGCACGGTCATGAACTAGAAGTGATCAAGAAGTGATCCTGAAAGTACTTACGTTCAAGCATAACTCCAACACCGTGTTCACTTCCCGGACCCCGCCGAGAAGAGACCATCACGGCTACACACGGGGTTGATGCATTTTGATTAAGTTAAGTGTCAAGTTCTGTACAACCGGATATTAACAAATTCCCATCTGCCCATAACCGCGGGCACGGCTTTCGAAAGTTCAAAACCCTGCAGGGGTGTCCCAACTTAGCCCACCACAAGCTCTCACGGTCAACAAAGGATATTGCTTCTCCCAAGAAGACCCGATCAGGCTCGGAATCATGGTTACAAGACATTTCGACAATGGTAAAACAAGACCAGCAAAGCCACCCGATGTGCCGACAAATCCCGATAGGAGTCGCACGTATCTCGTTCTCAGGGCAACACCGGATGAGACTAGCTACAAGTAAAACTAACCCTCAAGTTTCCCTGAGGTGGCCCCGCAAGCAGCTCGGTTCGGACCAACACTCAGAGGAGCACTGGCCCGGGGGGGTCTAAAATAAGATGACCCTTGAGTCTGCAGAACCCAAGGGAAGGTGATAGGATGTTAGTGCAAATGGTAAAACCAAGGTTGGGCCTTGCTGGAGGAGTTTTATTTAAGGCGAACTGTCAAGGGGTTCCCATTATAACCCAACTGCGTAAGGAATGCAAAATCAAGGAACATAACACCGGTATGATGGAAACTAGGGCGGCAAGAGTGGAACAAAACAACAGGCATAAGGCCGAGCCTTCCACCCTTTACCAAGTATATAGATGCATTAATTAAAAATAAGAGATATTGTGATATCCCAACAAATATCCATGTTCCAACAAGGAACAAACTTCATCTTCACCTGCAACTAACAACGCTATAAGAGGGGCTGAGCAAAGCAGTAACATAGCCAAACAACGGTTTGCTAGGACAAGGTTGGTTAGAGGTTTGACATGGCAATATGGGAGGCATGATATAGCAAATGGTAGGTATCGCGGCATAGGCATAGCAACAGAGCGAGCAACTAGCAAGCAAAGATAGAAGTGATTTCGAGGGTATGGTCATCTTGCCTGCAAAGATCTCCGAGAAGACAAAAGCTTGATCCTCGTAAGTGTACTCAACGGGTCCTCGATCACGTACTCGTCTCCCGGCTCTACCCAAAGTAAGAACAGGAGCAAAGGAAACGACAATCAACCTCGTGTAATGCACAAGCAACATGATGCAAAACATGGCATGATATGCGGGATGTGATATGCAATGCATATGCATGCCCCGGAAGGAAAAGATTGAACCAGGCCTCAACTTGGCAAACCAAGAGTGCCTCTGGAAAGATGAGATGATTCCGGTCGAAATCGATATAAAGGTCACCGGAATCGGATGCACGGTTTGCAAATGGTAAGCAAAACAAGAATGGCACGATGCTATCTAGAATGCAACAAGAAACTAAGCTACTACACTCCAACATAGCAACAAAGCACGTAGAAATTATCTACTCAAGATGCTTAACAAAAGATGAACACTGAGCTACGGCTAAATCACACAAGAGCAGGTTCAAACAAGCATGGCAAAAGAGCAAAAGATAACAACATCACAGACTTTGTGAAAATACTAACATGTCAGGAATTAACATCAGGAAGCAATGTTTAGAGCAAGATAACAACATGCTACAGGATCAGATCATAGCAATACAAGGCATGGCATGAATCTACTCAAAGCATATAACAAAAGACCCTTACTTACCATAAGCCAAAAAGGATCAGAAGATATGATGGCACCCATGTAAACATAACAAGTTTCGTTAACAGATTCAGACTTAGTAGAAAACTGGACATGGCATAAACAGAATTACGTAGGCATGTTTGCGAGCTCGATGCACTCAACACAAGGCATTTTATGACAAACTAAGCATACTACCAGCATGAAGACATGATCGAGAAGCTATCCATGATAAGAACAATCTCATAACATGCATGGATCAACTACAACAACCTTGGCAAAATTGATCAACACGTAAACAATCTGCCAGGAACATTTTATAGCAAAAGTAGAGCAAGATTGAGTCATGCTAGGGCACTCCATAATTGCAAACAACGACATGGATGAATAGAACATAATAATACCTCGAAATCATCCTTACTGAACATACTCAAAAGAGGCACAGATCACTCTGTAGCAACATGAATACATGGCATAAAAATAACATCAGGGAAATGACTTAGAAGAATTCTAAGTCTCTGAAATCAGCAACATCACGAGAGCTACTTTGCATGCTTGTGCTAGTCACCACATTGATCACAAAAATACATGGCATACACCCCTGTAAAGATGGCATGTCATATAACAAAACACATGTAGAGCTCATGCTCAAAGGAGGCACACAACAAACATGGCAAAAATGACAAATGCTCATAAACTGATAAGAATCAGCACCTAACATTAAGAAGCACTCTTGCAACAGCAATTAGGGCATCAAGATGGACTCAAACAAACATGGTGCAATGGAATGAAATGAAGAGGACATCCTGATGAATAATTTGATATATCATGCATGCAAAATGGAGCTACGGTGATAGAGTTATGATGCTATGAACATGGCCTAAAAATAACACAGATCTAGGACTTAGCAGAAATTTACCCTCCGGAAAGCCAACGGGACGGGGACGTTCCGGGACGGAGAGATCTGGGACGGCGGGGAGGCGTTTGGTTTGCGGAACCTCGCGGATCCAGGACGGAGGTATGCAGTGGGACGATGCCATGCGGGACGGGGCGGTGCAGCGAGGGCGTTTGGATCGACGGACGCCGGCAACCCTGGACAACGGCGTACAGCCGGGCGAAGCAGAGGATGCCCAAGGCCATGGCGATGGAGGGCGAGGGAGGCGGACCTCCGGCGAAGGTTGGCGGCGGCGGCGTGCTCCGGGAGGCGGCGCGAGGTGATGGGCGGAGAGGTGGTGCGCTCCGGCGAGCAGCACGGCGTCGAGGCCGGACGCGGGCGGGGACTGAGACCGGCACCAGCGGGAAGCGGTGGCGGCGGGCAATGCCGGCGAGGGCGCGGTGGCGCCAGGCGGAGGAGCGAGCCGGGCGGTTGGCGGCGGTGACCGGGCGAGCGGCGGCAGCGCGCGGGCCTCGGCGGCGGAGATCCGGGCCCGGGCGGGTCCCGGATGGGCTCGGCGGGCCGCGGGGGAGATAGAGAGGGCCGGCGGAGTGAGGTGGCGCAGCGGGATTGGAGGAGGGGGCGGTGGCACTGACGTGGCGTCTTCTGGTTGGTCGGGGTGAGGTGGTCGGCGGACATATCCAGCGCGGACGGACGTGTCCGGGGGCGCGGTGGAGAAGGGGCTAGGGTTCATCCGTGAATTTTCGGGGGAAGACACATATATATAGGTAGAGGGAGCTAGGAGAGTCCAAATGAGGTGCGGTTTTCGGCCACGAGATCATGATCGAACGACCGAGAGGATGGAGGGGTTTTGGGCCACTTTGAAGGGGTGTTGGGCTGCAACACACACGAGGCCTTTACGGTTCCTCAGTTAACCGTTGGAGTATCAAACGAAGTCCAAATGGCACGAAACTTGACAGGCGGTCTACCGGTAGTGAACCAAGGCCGCTTGGCAAATCTCGGTCCAATCTAAGAACGTTTAACACCCGCACACGAAAAGAGGCAAAAGGAGGCGCCAGAGGACATAGGAGCGCCCGATTGCAAAATGGACAACGGGGAAAATGCTCGGATACATGAGACGAACTTGTATGAAAATGCGATGCACATGATGACATGATACGCAATGGATGACACGCAAACAAATGACAAGGCAACACCAGCGAATAACTGGAAGACACCTGGCGCAACAGTCTCGGGGCGTTACACTGCCCAGCTCCTGAAGCCGAAGACCCCGAAGAGACACCTCAACCCGCGGAAGCCAAGGACTCTGGCAGTTCACCCGCCCTCGTTGAGCATCCAGTATACTTCGTCAGCACAGTGTTGCGGGACGCGAGGGCGCGATACCGCATGCCTCAAAAGATCTTACTCGCGCTCCTGGTGGCCTCACGCAAGCTGCGCCACTACTTCCAGGGTCACCCCATCAAGGTCGTCTCGGCCTATCCGTTGGAGAGAGTGCTCAGGAGCCCCAATGTTGTCGGACGAGTTGCTGAATGGAACATCGAACTCCAAGCGTTTGACCTGGAGTTCAGCACGACCAGGGTCATCAACAGGGCTGTGCTCGCGGACTTTGTGGTAGAATGGACTGACGCCCCAGAACACAAAACAGGCAAGGACCAATCTGTATCCCCAGGGAGCGAAGCGCCGGACAGCTGGGTCATGTACTTCGACGGCGCGCTCTCGCGCCAGGGTGCGGGAGCTGGAGTAGTGCTTATCTCACCCACCCAGGACAAGCTCTATTACGTAGTGCAGCTCTGCTTCCAGCAAGGTGAGAAGGTCTCCAACAACATCGCAGAGTACGAGGGCCTCATAGCTGGCCTCAGGGCTACGGCAGCCCTGGGAGTAAGGCGCCTCACCATCAAGGGCGACTCACAGCTCCTCGTCAACTTCTCCAACGAAGTATATGAGCCCAAGTACAAGCACATGGAGGCATACCTTGCGGAGGTGCGCAAAAGGAGAAACAGTTCTCGGGTCTAGAATTGCAGCATGTGCCCCGTGGCACCAACAAGGAAGCTGACGACATCGCCGGGAGGGCCTCCAAGCAGCTGCCCCAAGAGACTGGCGTCTTTGAGGAGTGGCTCTTTAGGCCTTCAGCAACACCACAACTCTCGAGAATAGCGCTGCCTTGGGAGGAGCTCCCTCAACCACCTGCCTCAGGAGCTCCAGCCTATGGCATGACTTCAGGGGTGCGCTTGCACTTGGCACTCGATCCTCAGGAGGGCTGTTGGACCAAGGAATTCAAGGAATACCTGATGCAAGAGACGCTGCCGGAAAAGGAGGAGGACATGGAGCGTGTGGCTCGACAAGCGATGGCGTACTGCATCCGGGATGGAGAGTTGTACAGGAAGCGGCCAAATGACGTTTCCTTGCGTTGCATCTCCAGGGAGCAAGGAAGAGAGTTGTTGGCCGACATACACGGCAGGGAATGCGGGCACCACTCATCGTCATGGACCCTCATCGTCAAGGTGTTCCGCAGTGGATTCTACTGGCCCACGACGCTCAACGACGCGACTGAGTTGGTAAGGTCTTGCGAGGCCTGCCAATTTCATGCCAAGCAGATTCATCAGCCGGCTCAGGGCCTCCAGACCATCCTACTCTCATGATCGTTCGCGGTCTAGGGGCTGGATATCTTGGGCCCCTTCCCTCGAGCGCCCAGGGGCTATCGCTACCTCTACGTCGCCGTCGACAAGTTCACCAAGTGGGCGGAGATAGAAGCCGCCCGCACCATCCCAGCTGGCTCCGCGGTCAAGTTCATCAAGGGTCTCATGAGCCATTTCGGGGTCCCCAACCGCATCATCACAGATAATGGCTCGCAGTTCACTAGTAACCTCTTCAGGACATATTGTGCTAACCTTGGAACACAGATCTGCTACACTTCGGTGGCGTACCCCAGGAGCAATGGCCAGACCAAACGCGGCAACGCGGAGGTCCTGAGAGGCCTCAAGACCAGGACCTTCAAGAAGAAGCTCGAGGCCTGTGGCAGGGGCTGGCACGACGAGCGCCAGTCCATGCTGTGGTCCATCCGCACCACCGCCACCAAGCCCACGGGCAAGACACCGTTCTTCCTCGTCTATGGAGCAGAAGCAGTTCTCCCTCACGAGATCAAACATCGCTCTGCACGGGTCCTGGCGTTCGATGAGACACAGCAGGATGCCAGGCAGGGGATGGACCTTGTGCTGGGGGAGGGACGTCGCTGCGAAGCTGCACTACGGGCGGCAAGATACCAGCAGGCACTGCGGCGGTACCACTGCCGCAGCGTCCGCTCCAGGACGCTCGAGGTGGGTGACCTTGTCCTGAGGCGGGTGCTCTCCAGGGAAGGGCTGCATAAGCTCTCGCCCATGTGGGAGGGCCCATTCAAGGTCGTCCATGTCTCCAGGCCTGGCTCCGCGCGCCTGGAGACGCAGGACGGGGTGCCCATCCAGAACGCCTGGAACATCCAACACCTCTGGAAGTTCTACCCATGAAGAAAGGCCCAACGCTTGTGAAGAAGGCCTGGTGCCTGTGAAGAAAGGCCCAGTGCCTGTGAAGATCGCCGCTCGTGACACTCTCACGTAATAACGAGTGGGGTTGTCCATGCCACGGAGTCTCAGGATTGCCGCCCTCAGGCCTCGGGGGCTCCCTCCCATGTCCTAGTGGCAGCACTTAGCTCCGCGCTGGTGAGAAGACGTCGAAGACTAGACTAGGTGCCGGACGCGGCTTTTCATTTGCTTTCCGAAGTTGGCTCGCCCCTCTTTAATTGAAATTTGCTTTCTGGTGTCTCTTGTTCATCTCGTCTTGTCGCTTTTCCCCCTGTTTCTACCTCCGTTTCTCTGGTTAACCGATACTCTCTCGCGCGTCCCACGTGAGGGGGCTGAACAGGTACCCTCGTGAGCTTCCTTCTTTTATTTTTCGCGAGGTTCCCTCGTTCAAGCCCGCAAGCTGGCGTACCTCTCTCAATCCGTGCCCCACGGGTACCATGATATGAAGCGCTGGGCCAGGACCGGCGGCACCAGTGACCAGGGCTTGGATCTCCTGACAAATTTTTGCAGTTCCCCCTTACCAAGTACTGAGAAACGTGTGCCTCACAAGACGGAAATCACTCCTAGCGCGTCAAGCTAAGTTTTTCTTACGCACATATATAAAGCATGAGTGTTGCAACGCAACGCGGGAGTGGTAAGCACGGCCTAGCAATTTGGAAATCATAGTTGTTGCACACTCCCACAGGGCCCCATACTTGTCTCTCTCAATACAGGAAAGAAAATAGGAATAAAAAAAGCGGCGCGTGCTCCTACAGTGATCCGCGAGGGCGAGCTCCTAGCGTCGTCCTGAGCTCAGCTAGACCCCTCCTCGCGCTTCACGAAGGCACAGCAACGAGACGAGCCACTGCCGCCTTCGAAGCGGGCGCGGCAGCGTGGCGGCTGGTTGTAACCACCGCTACTGGAGCTGTCACCGGAGGAAGAGCCGCCATAGCTGGACGAGACGTGGTCGGCCCCACGGGCAGGTTTGCCCTCATCCTCATCATGACCGTTGCCAAGGCCGAGCACCTCCTCACCGTCGTTGACCTCGGGGCAGCACCCGGCACGGCCACCATATTCCCCAAACACCCTCACGAAGAGGTTCGCGTCGCCGTCATACCCGAAATGGAGGGTGCACCGCCTGCCCAGGCCGCACGCGCGGGCAAACGTCTGCCAGCCGACGGCCAAGGCTATGTTTCCTGCGATGGAGACCTCGACCGCGACCCAGGAGGCCCTGCTGCAGCAGCCGTTCGCTTGTAACCAGAGCCCGCCTGGACCTGAGGCTGGCAACTCGTTGGCGAAGAAGAGCGGAAGCTGAAGCCAGCCGCCGACCGAGTTCTCCGACCAGACGATGAACTCTGGTAGCACCTCCGCCAAGTGGAAGCGCGGCCAGGGAGGTCGCGCAACCACGGCACGTCGCCCCTCGTCAATAGGACTGCCACGAATAGAGCGACCCCTTCCACGCGAAGCACCGCTGCCGAGGCTGCGGGGGGCGGCGTGGCGGGGGTCGCAGTGTGCTTGCGGGGACGGTCGCGCCCATGTTTGGGCGCTGGAGAGCCGGGCTCCTCGCGTGGGGCCTTCCCCTTCTCCGCGGCAAAGAACCTCTTCGAGAGCGCCATTGGTGTCATTGCTAGCAATGGAGCAAGGGGGAAGAAGCAAGCGGATGGGAAGAGATGGGCGACGGGGGCTCCGCTCCCCCTCCCCATTTATAGCAGGAGAAGGCCAACCAGCGCCACCATGATCTCAGGTAATGATGGTTTTTCCTTGCATGTCGCAGGGACTTGTCAAGTCGGGCAGTTGCCGTGGCAGCATGGGAAAGCAGAGACGCCCATGTCCAATCAACTGCCACGCGTCGACCAAGGCCACAGGCTATTGGGGCCCATGGCGCTCCGCACTTGACCTTTGGCTTCGCCTCGAATCCAAGCCCGAGCGCGCCTTGGGCCCGGGGGCTACTGTCGGCGTTCTGGGAACGGGGGTCCCCAGACTTGCCTGCCTGCGGCCCACAGCATGTTTCGGTGTCAAAACCGGCGGATCTCGGGTAGGGGGTCCCGAACTGTGCGTCCGGGCCGGATGGTAACAGGAGGCAAGGGACACGAAGTTTTACCCAGGTTCGGGCCCTCTCGATGGAGGTAAAACCCTACGTCTTGCTTGATTAATATTGATGATATGGGTAGTACAAGAGTAGATCTACCATGAGATCAGAGAGGCTAAACCCTAGAAGCTAGCCTATGGTATGATTGTCGTTGTGTATATTGTCCTACGGACTAAAACCCTCCGGTTTATATAGACACCGGAGAGGGTTAGGGTTACACAAAGTCGGTTACAATGGTAGGAGATCTGCATATCCGTATCGCCAAGCTTGCCTTCCACGCCAAGGAAAGTCCCTTCCGGACACGCGACGAAGTCTTCAATCATGTATCTTCATAGTCCAGGAGTCCGGCTGAAGGTATAGTCCGGCCATCCGGACACCCCCTAATCCAGGACTCCCTCAGTAGCCCCTGAACTAGGCTTCAATGACGACGAGTCCGGCACGCAGATTGTCTTCGGCATTGCAGGGTGGGTTCCTCCTCCAAGTACTTTATAGAAGACTTTGAACACAAAGATAGTGTCCGGCTCTGCAAAATAAGTTTCCACATATTGCCATAGAGAGAATAACATTTACACAAATCTAATCTGCTGACGTATTCCGTAGTGTGACACACCACGGCCAAGCCTTTATCCGAGTCGTTTTATTATCCCACCTCAGTGCGTCATGCGAGGTGGTTTCCTTGGCACGTCTTATGAAAGCAGAGATCGTGTCCCCTTATTCCGGGATTCTCATCAATATGGGCGTGGGTAACCCAACTGCTTCTAGGACTCCTAGATTATAGGCAAGTCCAAATGGACACGGAGAGGACGCTTGATATTCACCCTCTTTATAAAGGGACAAGGCTTTTATTTTTCCCTCCCGTGCTTAATCGAATCCTTCCCCCACCTCAAGCTCAAACGCCCAAAGTTCAGGTCAGGTGCTCCGAACCTTCAGTCATGTCCGGATCCAGCCTTCAAGGCCGATGGGTGCCTTCCTCCGTCATGGAAGAAGACATCAAAAAGTTGAGGGAGGCTAGATATCTGACCGCCGAGATTTTGCATCAGCTGCCTCCCCGAGGGCAGGCCGTCCCCACCCCTGAACCCAACGAGAACGTCGTGTTCGTTTCCCACTTCCTCCGAGGTCTAGGCCTTGCTCTAGATCCTTTCGTCAGGGGTTTGATGTTTTATTACGGGCTAGACTTCCATGATCTAGCTCCGGACTCCTTTCTTCATATCTCGACGTTTATTGTCGTGTGCGAGGCCTTCCTCCAGGTTACCCCTCACTTTGGCCTATGGCTCAAGACCTTTGAAGTAAAGTCGAAGATGATCGAGGGGCAACATGCAGTGTGTGGAGGTGCCTCAATATGCAAGATGACGGGAGCTCCGTGGCCCAGAGGTTCCATCCCAGAGGTGTCTGAATTGTGGCAACAGGAGTGGTTCTACATCACGGCTCCTAGAAGTGCCAAGTGGGTGGCCGCCCCTGTTTTCCGCTCGGGCCCTCCACCACAACTGATGTCATGGATCAGCAGAGGTCTAAGCTGGGGTCCAGCCAAGGACGTGCCTATATTGCAAAGCCGCATTCGAGATCTCTTCAATGGAGATTTCAGTTTGGTTGCGGTAATACAAGTTATGCTGGTTCGTCAAGTCCAGCCTTGCAAACGCCGGCCTCTTCGCCTGTGGGAGTTCAATCCCGAGGGACCGCGTGTCATTCAAAATTTTCTCGGCCTGACGCACGAGGAGATGTACAAGTCATTCTTCGGACCTCAGGTGGAGTGTCCGGAAATCACCGAGGACGTGGGCCTGAGTAGTAACCGCGCCGCCGAACAGGTAAGGCATCTTCCGGCCGAACATACTATCTCTCCTTTGTTATGAAGTTATTTCTGAGAGTTCGCTTTTTGACCAGGACTGGCTAACAAAGGCGAAGTTGATTCGGTGTTCGGCCCCCCTCCCTGAGGGTTTGGAAAATCCGGTATTGGAAAAGATGCTCCAGACCGCACCTTGCCCGGAGCCCTTGAAGGAAGATACTGTGGAGGATAATACGGGCGGACGCGGGCCCCCAACGCTGCCCATTCTAACCGAGGGAGCGAGCGTCTCCATGAAGGAAGACGACCAGAAGAGGAAAAGGACTGCGCCCGGGGATTCGGAAGCCGAAGCTTCCAAATGGGAGAAGAAGTCTCCCACAGAGGGTCCTACCTTGGGGGGCGCTGTTGCCGCACAAAGTCCGCGGGGGGATCAATTCTCCCGCGAGTCGTAAGTGACCCGAAATACTTTAATAGTACAGATATGCCATCTTTTTCTTCTGAGAAAATAACCACCGCATATATCTTTGCAGTTCGGGCCTTAGCCCCTCTCAAATGAGCTCGTCTTCGGGGGATCTTCTTCCAGAGATGATGGAGAGCGAAACGCCTCCTCCGGACTCCTCCGCTCCGGAAGCGGGCGACCCTGAAGTGTCGTCGCGGAGGGCCTCTCCGAGTCCGGTGAGGCCAGAAGATAATCCCATTGACCCCCGAAGCTCCCAGTGTCCGGCTCCCGAAGAGAGCAGACAAAAGAGTCCGGCACCGTCTAGTGTGCGATCGGATGTTCTGAGGGAGTTGGTGGGGCGAGCGGCCATCTCAGATGAACACCGTGTGCTGATGAATACGGTGATGGAGAGAATATCGTCCGCCGAAAGAGGATTGCATGAAGCTTTTATGAGTCTACTGACAGGCTTTGAGGTACGTAAAAGAATGTATGATAGTCCTGCACATGCTAGGTGTGCCCTGTGTAGATAGTAGCCCCTATGACTCTGGTTGTCGTCGGAAACGACGACGAACAGAGGATCATATTCCCAGGTAATAACCAGACTGCCTCTATGTGCAGGTGATGGAAGCTCCGGTGGCTAGCCAGACTAGCGAGTTTGCCCATTTAGAATGGCAGTTGGATGCAGCAGACGCCGACATCGAGCTTGTTAACAAAAGGCTTGACGAGGCACAAGGTAAGTGTCATTATCTGGTAAATGCCACATAGGAAGAGCAGCATGATGCCAGTATCTTTAATATGTTGTGACTGCAGATGGAGCTGCCACTGTTGAAGCCTTGCGGGCAGAACTTGCCCGAGCCAAGGAACAAGCGATGTTGGGTAATGCGGCTGCTTTGAAGGCGGCCGAAGAGTTGCAAGCCGAGAAGGCCGCGCATGGCGAGAGCCGAGACAAGATGGCTAAGATGGCCATAGAATTAAAAGTTGCCGCCGACCGTTGCCGGGTTCTTGAAAAGGAAAACCAAGCGAAGGCATCGGACCTTGAGAAGGCTGCTGCGATGAGAAAGGACCTCCGCTCTGCTATGAGGGCAAAGAAGGAGGAGCTGCGGGAAGCCGGGGATATTGTAGCTGGGAAATCCTTTATGTTGCGAAGGAAGTTCGGAGATCCATGATATGCCCCTCTGGATCGGCTGTGGAGTTCGGAGGATGTATATATGGATTTGGCGGCGAGCGCTACCGATGCGGCCAAGTATTTCCAGGGTCAGATGGACCGTGAAGTAGACCAGCAGTTTTGGAGAAAATTCAATTCTCCCGAGCGTCCGCTTTCATTGACTGACCAATTAGCCGAATGGGCCGAACTAAATAGGTTGTCCGGACTCTCCATGAGGTCTGTTGTGGATCAGCTATGGCTGGAAAGGTCAAAACTGAACAGGTATTTCAGCTTGGTGCAGCAGTTCCTTGACGTGGTGCCGCGCATTAATGCGATGAAGAGGTCGGCGTGCATAGAGGGCGCACGGATGGCCTTTGCCCGTGTTAAAGCATATTGGGCGGAGATGGATGCTACCACTGTTGTAGCGCGGGATTCGGCCATAGGTCGAAGGGCTGCTGAGCACTACTTTGAAGAAGTTCTTGAGGGTGCTCGTTTGATAGAGACCCAGTGCTCAAAAAATATTATGTTTGAGTGATATGTAATCTCATTGTAAGCGAAATGCTTTTATAAATTTTTATAAGGCTATTTTTATACTTTTGCCTGAAAGTAATATGATGCCTCCTGGGCGGCCGTTTATGTATACATGTGTATAACCTGAAAGATTGCAGCCGTTGGCTTCAACCCTCACGCATATAATGCGGAGGTGCTCGCAAAAACATGTGTTCACACTTAACCCAAAGTCTTGTTCCTATTAAGGAGGTGATAGCGGAGCGAGCGAGGCAACCGGACTATAATGCTTTAGCACTTTCACTTAGCCATAGGAGTTTGACAGTGGGGCTACTAAATAGCCCCTGGTGGCTCCGCACTTTCCCGATCCCAGGGTGCGTACATGCCTGGCCGGAAAACGGCCCTTCTTTAAGGCGGAGGAATTCTAACATTCCAACAGGTCATCGAGTGGTTGACCAGTCTCACGCTATATCATGACAGTCAGTTTTCAGCTTTCTCTACTGAGGAGCTCGTCCGGATGAACCAAGGCACAATCGCAGTAGTTCTCCCGGTGCTACCTTAGCCGGTAAAGCGGAACGTAAGGCACCAAAACACAGGAGCCAGGCAAACCCAACATTTGACCAAAGACAATGATTCGGAGCTGATGCATATAAGGCCAAACTCGCGACGCCGAACACTCCCTAAGGTATTCGGTCTTAGTGGTATAAACCGGGCCTAAATAATGGCCTTTGTAAGAAACCCCTTGTCGATGTCAAAACTGGCGGATCTCGGGTAGGGGGTCCCGAACTATGCGTCTAGGCCGGATGGTAACAGGAGGCAAGGGACACGAAGTTTTACCCAGGTTCGGGCCCTCTTGATGGAGGTAAAACCCTACATCATGCTTGATTAATATTGATGATATGGGTAGTACAAGAGTAGATCTACCACGAGATCAAAGAGGCTAAACCCTAGAAGCTAGCCTATGGTATGATTGTTGATGTGTATGTTGTCCTACGGACTAAAACCCTCCGGTTTATATAGACACCGAAGAGGGTTAGGGTTACATAGAGTCGGTTACAATGGTAGGAGATCTAAACATCCGTATCGCCAAGCTTGCCTTCCACGCCAAGGAAAGTCCCTTCCGGACACGGGATGAAGTCTTCAATCTTGTATCTTCATAGTCCAGGAGTCCGGCTGAAGGTATAGTTCGGCTATCCGAACACCCCCTAATCCAGGACTCCCTCAGTAGCCCCTGAACCAGGCTTCAATGATGACGAGTCTAGCACGCAAATTGTCTTCGGCATTGCAAGGCGGGTTCCTCCTCCAAGTACTTCATAGAAGATTTTGAACACAAAGATAGTGTCTGGCTCTGCAAAATAAGTTTCCACGTATTTCCATAGAGATAATAATATTTACACAAATCTAATCTGCTGACGTACTCCGTAGTGTGACTTCACACCACGGCCAAGCTTTTATTCGAACCATTTTACTGTCCCATCTTAGCGCGTTATGTGAGGCGGTTTCCTTGGCACGTCTTGTTGAAGCAGAGATTGTGTCCCCTTATCCCGGGATTCTCATCAATACGGGCGTGGGTAACCCAACCGCGCCATTGATTATGGCGCTTGGAGATAAGCGAGTTTTACCAGGCTGGTGGGGACACATAGTTGCGTCCACCCACATAAGGGGATAAGCATCCACCTTTTCACCCACGCCTTCTTCCTCCTTTTCCTATCCATTCTTGCGCACTCGAGCTCCAGCGCCCAAGTCCGCACTACCACCTCAACCTTCTCCAGTCATGTCCGGAGCGGGAGGCAAGTGGATGGTCTCCTCCGTCACGGAGGGACGCATCAAAAACCTGAGGAAGGCCGGATATCTGGCTAGCGATATCGCGCACCGGTTTCCCGAAAAGGGGCAGCTCATCCCCACTCCTAGGCCCCATGAGAGGGTGGTATTCCTCCCCCTTTTCCTCCGCGGACTAGGCTTCCCTCTGCATCCATTTGTCCGGGGGCTCATGTTCTACTACGGCCTGGATTTCCATGATCTGGCCCCAAACTTCGTCCTCAACATCTCGGCGTTCATCGTCGTGTGCGAGGCGTTCCTCCGCATCCGCCCCCATTTCGGCCCATGGCTTAAAACTTTCAACGTCAAGCCGAAGGTGGTGCGCGGCAGCCAGGCGGAGTGTGGCGGTGCCATGGTTGGCAAGATGGCCAACGTCCTGTGGCTCGAGGGCTCCTTTGTGGAGACCCTGAAGGGGTGGCAATCATGGTGGTTTTACGTCACCGAGCCGCGCGACGCCGAATGGGTCGCACCCCCTGAGTTTCGATCCGGCCCCCCTACGCGGCTCACATCCTGGAAGGAGATGGGCCTATCTGGGGTAACCAGAAGGAGGTGACCGGACTGCAAACATGCATCCAATCCCTGGTGAACAAGCAACTCATTCTTGTCAACGTAGTCCAGGTTATGCTCATCCGCCTGATCCTCCCGTGTCAACGATGGGCCTTCAATCTGTGGGAGTTCGACCCGGCGCAGCATCAAACTCTAAACAGGCTCTTCGAACGACATACGAAGATGCCTGGAGGATGCTTTTCAAGGGCGCCGAGGCTCCCGCATCCGCTACCGAGGATCACGGATTCAGCGCGCAGCGTCACGCACTCGCGGTAAGCTGTTTTTCCTTTTACAGGGTATCAATTTTCCATAGTTTGACTCTATGCGGGATCTAAACTCCCTTACCTTCGACAGGATTGGCAGGTGAAGTCCGGACGGATCGACTGTCCGGCGCCTTTGTCCGAAGGCCCAGCGGACGCTCAATTGGCGAAGCTGCTGGTTCCGGCACCCTATGTGGTGCCGGAGAAGAGGGCCAAGAAGAAGGCCATGGGGACTCGAAAGAGTGCCCGACGCCCGGAGGTGCCGGATTCACCATCCGACGAATCCGAGGCGCACTCCTCCCATGAAGACGAGGAGGAGGAAGAAGAGACCCCTCCCCCTCCAGCGGGGGAAGGGAAGAAAAGGAAGGCCGCCCCAACTGGGGAGGCCGAAGGGTCCAAGAAGGGGAAAACCCTTTCTCCGGACTACTCCACCGACGCCGACGACGGCAGAGAGGAGTGGGCGCCCAGGGCCAAGCCCCTGGCGAAATCGTAAGTATCCGGATACCAAAGTAATTCATAGTATTCGTTTACTGCATAGCTTTCCCTTATGTCGAATATGCTTATGCAGCCCACCCAAAGACCGGCTTGACGCGTCGTCGAGCAGCTCACTGGACTCGTCGGAGGTGAACTCGCTTCCGACGGCTTCCTCCCCCCGCCCTACGGACGACACCGAGGTGTTGTCCCAACAGGTTCCAAGCAGGGAGGAGGTGGTCCCGGAGGCACCGCCAGGTGACCTCCCGGACTCCAGGAGTAAAGGGGATGAAACCCCCCAAGGCTCCAAGTCCGGCCCTAGGCCGGACACCGCTCCGGAATCTTCAAAGGTTCCAGAGTCCAGCGGGGGACCTCCTTCCAAGAGGAGCAAGCCCTCCATGCCGGTGACCTCCGTCCAACCAGAGGCGTTGGACAATATGTTGGAGGCGCTCCAAGGTGCCTCCATCGACGAGGGGCACCACACTATTATGAGTGCGGTGATCCAGAAGGTTCAGTCCGCCAAGAGCGGACTGACTGAAGCTTGTACAAGCCTTTTAACAGGCTTTGAGGAAAGTAAGAATGCGTAAATAATATTACCGCATAGACAGTAGCCCTTGATGCTCTGTTTGGCGTTCGGGAAGAAAAGCCGAATAGAGGATCAAATAGAATTCGCAGGAGTCCAACAAAAATGAGTCAATATGCATGTGCAGGCTACCCTGCTTGCGTCCGCCGCACTGACTGCGGAAGTGGACACGCTAAAGCAGGTCCTCGAAAGGTCCGAGCAAGAGCTCGAGCGTGCCAAGAAGCAGCTCGAGGACAATGAAGGTAAGAAGTACCTTGTTAAAAATATATATATATAAAAGGTGCAATTGAGAAAAATGACAGGATTATCGTGGCTATTGTAGGGGCCACGTCTGAGGTGGCGACCCTTAAGCAAGCGCTAGACGAGGCCGAGAAGAATTCGGCCTCAGAGTACACCGAGCGGGAGAAGTATGAGGCCGAGGTTGGCAAGGTGCGGCAAGAGCTTCAGGCTCTCATGGAAAAACATGAGAGTTTGGAGCGTGACTCGAAGACGCAAGCGTCCAAGCTTGCGGTGGCTATTGAAAATGCCAAATCCGCCAAGGCCGAATCCCAGAAGACCCTCCACGAGTTGGATGAGGTGAAGAAGATTACGGCGGGTAAGGCATTCTCTATGCAAAGCAAACACATAAACGTGTGTTACCTGTTACTTACCCGAATCCGGAGCTCTCCAGGAGCATTTGCAGATCTTCCCCGGAGTGTATCTGATGCCGCCGCATTCTATCGAGCCGAGGAGGGCAGCTCGACAAAGAAGGTGTTCTGGTCTCAGTACGCTGAGGCCGGACACCCCGTGCCCCTGAGCGACCATCTGAAGCAACTGGTCGAGCTCCACAAGGCGGCCGAACAGGCCATGAAGGGCCTCCTAGTTCGGCTGTGGCCTGGAGAGGCTCTGCCTGGGAGCTATTTCGGGCTGGTGTGGCGGCTGGTGGAGGCCTGTCCGAGGCTTGAAGACATCAAGTGCTCCATCTGCATTGAAGGTGCTCGTAGGGGCCTTGCCCGTGCTAAGGTGCACTGGGGCAAGCTGGATGCGGAGAAGCTTGTGAAGGACGGGCCACCGCCGGGGAAAGAGCATCGCAAGCCCAAAAATTATTATAAGGATGTTCTGAAGGGTGCCCGCCTTGTTGCGGATGAATGTACCACGGATGTATTTTTTGAGTAAAACCCGCTCGTGTTATCCTGTGCGCTGAAAACTTGTTCATATGCGCTAAGCAATGCTGCTTGAATTTAAAATATTACCTTCTATGCGGCTGTTTATCAATACTGAGAGATGGCGAGTTGTCGGCTTCTGCCCCCTTGCCGCTAGTGCTGGGGTGTTCGGGGATAAACCTGGGCGCTCTTTTTCCCATATTTGGGTCCTTCGAGGGAGGCGCTCAGCCCAACGAACGAGGTAATCGAACTATAATGCGTGAACACTCTCACTTAGCCATAGAATTCTATAATTTTAAATTTCGGCGAAGCCCCTAATATTCGGAAGACCGAGCTCGGGGCACTATCCACGCCTTGGCCGGACAGAGCTGGCTCCTTGCCCTAAGCGGCATAAGTCTTTAGGGACTCGAAAGACCTCTCGAACAGCGACCAGCTCTCGCTTCATCATGACAGTCAGTTTTAGCTTTCTCCATTGAGGTGCTCGACCCAGCTCAACCGGGGCACAATCGCAGTGGTTCTCCTAGTGCTACCTTAGCCGATATAGCGGAACGTAAGGCACCAAAACATAGGAGCCGGGCAAACCCAACTATTGACCCAAGACATGATTCGGAGCCGATGCATATAGTGCTATAAGTTCGGGGTGCCGCACTTGTGAAAGTGTTCGGACTTCTCACACCATATTGAGGGGTGCTAAAAGCCCCAGGCGTATTTTGGCCGTACCAAGTTGTACGGGTGCAACATGTAGTTAAGGAACATTTATTTATAAAAAGATAATGCAAAAAATAGACAAAAGCTATGCATTGTTTATTTAAAATAGCTGCGATCAAAGCAGAACCATACAAGTAATGCGATAAACGAAAAGTTGGACTATTTAACATGTGTGCTCCAGGGGCAAGCTGCGGAATAGTATGCGAAACAGGTATACTGCTCATGATAGAGACCACCTGGGATTTCCGTAATGCGGCATGGCTTGTCTGCTTCCCTGGTCCTTGCATCGTTTGTGCGGCAATTGAACTGTCGAACAGGCCTTTCAAAGAGTAGAGTCCTGGAAGTAAGAGAAAAGTAAAAAATCGGCAGCCCCTGGTGCAGTTTAAGCTGTGTTTTGGGCGTGCCGTGATGGTGCCCCTCCCCCTATGCCCATGGTATTTCCAGAGCGTAGTTATGGACGCGAAGTACTGGCGTCGCCTTTTTGCGAGGGTTGGGGTTGGGGCCGCATTGCTACGCCTGCTTAGAACGTGCCAGGCAGTCTTGTTGTAGGTTACTCCGGGCGCGGTTGACGGTGTCCGGACGTTTAATGGCTGGACTGGAGAACTGCCTCGAGAGGCTGCTTTGTACTTCCGCTGCAAGGGCCGACGTGTGCTCCTCCATTCGGAGGGAGCGTTCGGTGTTTCCATTGACTGTAATTACTCCACGAGGGCCTGGCATCTTGAGCTTAAGGTATGCGTAGTGCGGTACCGCATTGAATTTGGCGAATGCGGTTCGCCCGAGCAGTGCGTGATAGCCACTGCGAAACGGGACTATGTCGAAGATTAACTCCTTGCTTCGGAAATTATCCGGAGATCCAAAGACCACTTCAAGTGTGACTGAGCCTATGCAGTTAGCCTCTACACCTGGTATTACACCTTTATAGGTCGTTTTGGTGGGCTTAATCCTCAAGGGATCTATGCCCATTTTCCGCACTGTATCCTGGTAAAGCAGGTTCAGGCTGCTGCCGCCGTCCATGAGGACTCTAGTGAGATGAAATCCATCAATAATTGGGTCTAGAACCAATGCGGCAAATCCGCCATGACGGATGCTAGTGGGATGGTCCCTTCGATCAAAGGTGATCGGGCAGGTGGACCATGGGTTGAACTTTGGGGCGACTGGCTCTACCGCGTATACGTCCCTTAACGCACGCTTGCGCTCCCTTTTGGGGACATAGGTTGCGTATATCATGTTCACCGTCCGCACTTGTGGGGGAAAACCCTTCTTTCCACTGTTGTTTGGTGGCCGGGGCTCCTCGTCGTCATCGCTATGCAGCCCCTTGTCTTCATTGTCAGCGCTTAACTTGCCTGCCTGCTTGAACACCCAACAATCCTTGTTGGTGTGATTGGCTGGCTTTTCGGGGGTGCCATGTATTTGGCACAAGCGGTCGAGTATTCGGTCCAAGCTGGACGGGCCCCTAGGATTCCTTTTGAATGGCTTCTTCCGCTGACCGGATTTAGAGCCTCTGAATCCGGCATTAACTGCCGTATCCTCATCATTGTCGTCGTTAATGTGGCGCTTCTGCTTGTTGCGACGCGACCTGCCACTAATGTCCCTGGTATCCGAACTACCAGGGTTCTTGGTAATATTGTTTCTACGAGCGAGCCAGCTGTCTTCTCCCGCGCAAAAGCGGGTCATGAGTGTCGTGAGTGCTGCCATAGATTTCGGCTTTTCCTGTCCGAGGTGTCGGGCCAGCCACTCGTCACGGATATTGTGCTTGAAGGCTGCTAGGGCTTCAGCGTCCGGACAGTCGACTATTTGATTTTTCTTTGTTAGGAACCGTGTCCAGAATTGTCTGGCCGATTCCTCTGGCTGCTGGATTACGTGACTTAGGTCATCGGCATCTGGGGGTCGCACATAAGTGCCTTGGAAATTGTCGAGGAATGCGGCTTCCAGGTCCTCCCAACAACTGATTGACCCTATGGGCAAGCTGTTGAGCCAATGCCGAGCTGGTCCTTTAAGCTTGAGTGGGAGGTATTTGATGGCGTGAAAATCATCACCGTGGGCCATGTGGATATGAAGGAGATAATCCTCGATCCATACCGCAGGGTCTGTTGTGCCATCATATGATTCGATGTTTACGGGTTTGAAACCCTCGGGGATTTGATGATCCATTATTTCGTCTGTAAAGCATAGTGGGTGTGCAGCGCCTCTGTATTGGAGGATATCATGACGTAGCTCCAATGAGCTTTGTCTACTTGGTTCGGCCCTTCCGAATTTGTGGCCGGCGTGATGGTTACCGTCTCGAGCCGTGGGGTGCCCACGCGATCCGTAGATCGATCGTGTTTGCCTTGCCTTGTCCTCCAACATGTCTCGTATGTCCGGCGCATATTCCCGTGCCTTGGTACGGGGTGCGGCTTGAGTGGAGGGCCGGGAGGCCTCTCTGTCGCGGCCACGAGGTGGCCGGTCGGCCGCATCAAGTGCTTCCTCCTCTAATTGGGGTAGCAACCTACGCTTTGGGTAGCTCTTGGAGGGGCGTTCGAGTTTATGCTCTTCGGCCGCAAGGACTTAAGTCCATCTGTCAACTAGCAAATCTTGATCAGCTCTGAGCTGTTGCTGTTTTTTCTTGAGGCTTCTTGCCATGGCCATAAGCCTGCGTTGGAAACGCTTTTGCTCAACGGGGTCCTCTGGCATGACGAATTCGTCGTCGTCGAGGCTTGCCTCGTCTTCGGAGGGAGGCATATAATTATCGTCCTCGACCTCTCTGTCTGCCGCTCTCTCATGAGGGCTGGCTTCTCCATCCTCCTGTGCTAAACCTTGCTGGAGGGGGTTTTCTTCAGCACTCTCCGGAGTATTATTATCTCCCGTGCTGGAATCACCGTTTTTGTGTTGGCGGGATTTTGAGCGGCGCCGTTGACGCCGGCGCTTGGGCTGTTTCTTGGAGGGGTCATCTGCTACTGTTCCATCGCCCTCTCCCTCTTTTGGGGTGTCCACCATGTATATGTCATATGACGAGGTGGCTTTCCAGGGCCTAGTAGGCGCTGGTTCTTCATCATCTCCTTCATCGGCGTCCATACCGTCGATGTCTTCGGAGTCGAAGTCGAGCATGTCGGTTAAGCCGTCGACAGTGGCTACAAAGTGGGTGGTGGGTGGGTTTTTAATTTCTTCATCGTCCGTACCCCAACCTTGCTGACCGTAGTCCGGCCAGGGCTCTCCTGATAAAGAGAGAGACTTTAGTGACTTCAGGATATCGCCGAAAGGCGAGTGCTGAAAGATGTCTACGGCAGTGAACTCCATGATCGTCACCCAATCGGATTCGACTGGCAGGGGCGCGGGGGGTTCGGAGTCCGGAGAGGAGTCCGGCTCCTTGAAGTCACGAGCCTCGCAGAGTACGGGGCTGGTGTTCGGCTTAATCGCCGTTTGGATCGCAGCCCCCGAGGTGGCGTCCAACCGCCCATCCTCGATCAGCGTGGTCGGCTCCGAACTAAGGGTCGGAGCCGATGTGGGTGCGGCCTCCAGGGCACTGTTCGGCGGCAGAGCTAGATCATGCTCGTCGTGATAGTGCGGCATGCTCGGCAGTGGTTCGAATCCGTCGAAGATCAAGTCCCCGCGGATGTCAGCCGTGTAGTTTAAACTTCCAAATCTGACCTGACGGCCAGGGGCGTAGCTTTCGATCTGCTCTAGGTGGCCAAGTGAATTGGTCCGCAGTGCGAAGCCACCAAAGACGAAGATCTGTCCGGGGTGGAAGGTCTCACCCTGGACTGTATCGCCATTGATGATCGTAGGAGTCATCGGGCCTGACGGCGATGGCACAGAGGAACTCTCAACGAAAGCACCAATTTCGGTGTCAAAACCGGTGGATCTCGGGTAGGGGGTCCCGAAGTATGCGTCTAGGCCGAATGGTAACAGGAGGCAAGGGACACGAAGTTTTACCCAGGTTTGGGCCCTCTCGATGGAGGTAAAACCCTACGTCCTGCTTGATTAATATTGATGATATGGGTAGTACAAGAGTAGATCTACCACGAGATCAGAGAGGCTAAACCCTAGAAGCTAGACTATGGTATGATTGTTGATGTGTGTGTTGTCCTACGGACTAAAACCCTCCGGTTTATATAGACACCGGAGAGGGTTAGGGTTACATGGAGTCGGTTACAATGGTAGGAGATCTAGATACATCCGTATCGCCAGCTTGCCTTCCACGCCAAGGAAAAGTCCCTCCGGACACCGGGACGAAGTCCTCAATCTTGTATCTTCATAGTCCAGGGTCTGGCCTGCAAGGTATAGTTCGGGCTATCCCGAACACCCCCCTAATCCAAGACTCCCTCACCCTTGTTCAGGAGTGATTGTTCTGCGCTGTCCACATGGCAAGCGTCAGATCCTCCTGAGGCCGGTATTATGTATCCAAGAACAGCTAAAAAAGGTTTACGCAGGTCTTAATCTAACAAGAATCCTTGCGGAGCGGTTGGAGCGGTCCCTGCTGCCACGTCTGTGCCGGTATCCGTGTGTGTCGTATCTGAAGGGTGTAGACGATGATCCTGTAAAGAGAGCAATTAGGTTGAAAAAGTTAACGGGCAAATTAAAAGTCCTCTAAGTCCCCATGTCTAATGCAAGATGAGAGAAAATAAACTGTTGAAACCATGTTTAATTCTTGCCCGTCGCGTTGAGCCCTTGATTGACAAATAGGGGTGTGACCATTAATTCGGTATAAGTAGCGGCGCCGGACTTGATTAGTTGTGTTTGAGGTCTTGACGACCTATTGGATGCTTTCGCTAGTCCGGGCGCCTTTAGTGTGCGTCTACCAAGGCAGCCTCACTCTCTTCGGCGCGCAGAGATCGCTTGATATTTCCGTGCACTAAAATGATGCCGCGTGGACCAGGCATCTTGAGTGTGAGGGAGGCGTAGTGTGGTATTGCATTAAAGCGAGCGAAAGCTTCGCGTCCGAGCAGTGCTTGATAGCCACTTTGAAACGGAGCGATGTGGAAAGTTAAATGCTCGCGGCGGAAGTTATTGGGGGAGCCGAATATAACTTGTAGTAGGAGGGAGCCCGTACAACGAGCCCCTGGGCCTGGCGTTACTCCTTTAAAGGTAGTATTGCTATGGCGAATTTGTGTTGGGTCCAACCCCATCCCGCGGATTGTATCCTGATATATTAGGTTTAGGCTGCTGCCGCCGTCCATCAAGACTCGTGTGAAGTGATATCCGCCAATTACTGGGTCTAATACCAGGGCACCCCATCCTGTGTGTCGGATACTTGCTGAGTAATCGCGATGGTCGAAAGTGATCGGTTGAGACGACCAGTGGCAGGACTTCGCGGTGACAGGCACTTGGGTATATTTTCCTGGGAGTGCCGCATTGTTTTTCCCTTGATCACGTGTAACGCGTTTACTGTTTTGACTTCTGGTGGGAATTTCTTTTGTTCCCCCGTGTCTTGCTTGGGAGGCTCGTCCTCGTCTTCACTTGGTGTATCCTCCCCCTTGTGTATGGCGTTGAGCTTGCCGGACTGCTTGAAGACCCAACATTCTCTGTGGGTATGATTAGCAAGTTTACCAGGGGTACTATGGATCTGACATACTTGGTCCAGAATTTTGTTGAGGCTGGACAGTTCATCCCTGGTGCCTTTAGGGGCGGCTTTTGACCTGGCCGAGAGCTTTTGAATCCGGCATTTACTGTCGTGCCCTTTGTGCTGTCTTCCTTATTCTAGCGTTTGTTATTGCTGTTGCGTCATGATTTCCCGTTTCCATCTCTAACTTCAGATGTACTGGGGTCACTGGTGCTGCATCTGGCTAGCCAGCTGTCCTCACCCGCGCAAAAGCGGGTCATGAGGTTTGTTAATGCGGCCATCGTTCTCGGTTTATTCTGGCCGAGGTGTCTGGCGAGCCATTCGTCACGGACGCTATGCTTGAAAGCTGCCAAGGCTTCGGTGCCCGGACAGTCGAGAATCTGGTTCTTTTTAGTAAGAAACCTGTTCCAAAGCTTTCGGGCTGACTCTCCGGGCTGTTGAGTTATATGACTCAGATCGTCCGCATCCGGAGGTCGGACATAAGTCCCTTGAAAATTTGCCTGAAAGGCATCTTCGAGCTCTTCCCAACTACCAATGGAGCTTTCGGGGAGGCCTTTGAGCCAGTGACGAGCTGGCCCTTTGAGCTTGAGGGGTAAGTACTTGATGGCGTGGAGATCATCTCCTCGAGCCATATGGATATGAAGGATGTAGTCCTCAATCCAGACCCCAGGGTCTGTTGTTCCGTCGTATGCCTCTATGTTGACGGGCTTGAATCCCTCTGGAAATTCATGGTCCAGCACCTCATCGATGAAACATAGGGGGTGTGCGGCACCCCTGTAGCTGGGTGTACCGCGTTGTTCGGATGTTTGTTGTGTTGCATTGTATGCTGGGGCGCGCTTGTGTGGTCCATAGATGGATCTTGTTGCGCCATCCTTTGGGTGCGAGCCCTCGCATGGGTCGCGTATTATATTGTGAGTGGCGTTATATGCCGTTTTGTGTTGATAGAGGGGTCGTCTATCCGAGCAGGTGGCTGCTTTGATATTTGGTTGTGGGGGGTCTGAGGCCTCCTTATCGAATTCAGGTAGCAGCTTCCGCTTTGGGTAGCTCTTGGAGGGGTGATTGTCGCCGTACATCGCTGCTGTGTTGAGTATTTTACTCCATCTGATGTGGAGTGTGTCTTGCATAGCCTTGAGCCTTTGCTTCTGCTTTTTCAGACTCCTTGCGGTGGCAACAAGCCTTTTACGGGCAGTCTGTTGCTCCTGGTGCCTGTCCGGCGTTATGTCGTCCGGACCATTATCCTTGATAGGATTTGTTTGTTCGGTTTGATTATCCGGATTGTCGTTGTCCGGCAGCGGTTCGCCCTGCTCCAGCGCTGGGTCTGTGTGATCGCTATTTCTGTCGAGGCGGGTTTTGGGGCGGCGCTTGCGTCGCCGCTTTGACTGCTTTTCGAGGGAACAAGCCTTCGGTGCGTCCTTCCGCTCCTCGTCGTCATCTTTTGGTGCCTCCACCATGTATACGTCATACGACGAGGTGGCGTTCCAGGGCCCAATAGGCGCTGGTTCTTCATCGTCTCCTTCCTCGGCGTCCATACCGTCGATGTCTTCGGAGTCAAAGTCGAGCATGTCGGTTAAATCGTCGACAGTGGCTACAAAGTGGGTGGTGGGTGGGCTTTGAATTTCTTCATCGTCCGTATCCCAATCTCGCTGACCGTAGTCCGGCCAGGGCTCTCCTGATAAAGAGAGAGACTTTAGTGATTTCATAATATCGCCAAAGGGCGAGTGCTGAAAGATGTCCGCGGCAGTAAACTCCATGATCGGCGCCCAATCGGATTTGATCGGCAGAGGTGCGAATGGTTCGGAGTCTGGAGAGGAGTCCGGCTCCTTGGAATCACGAGTCTCGCGGAGTGCGGGGCTGGTGTTCGGCTCGATCGCTATTAGGATCGTAGCCCCCGAGGCGGCGTCCAACCACCCATCCTCGATCGGCGCAGTTGGCTCCGAATTAAGGGTCGAAGCCTATGCGGGTGCGGCCTTCAGGGCACTGTTAGGCGGCAGAGCTAGATCATGCTCGTCGTGGCAGTGCGGCGCGCTCGGCAGTGGCTCGAATCCGTCGAAGATCAAGTCCCCGCGTATGTCAGCCGTGTAGCTTAAACTTCCAAATCTGACCTGACGGCCAGGGGCATAGCTTTCGATCTGCTCCAGATGGCCAAGTGAATTGGCCCGCAGTGCAAAGCCGCCGAAGACAGAGATCTGTCCGGGGAGACAAGTTTCACCCTGGACCGCATCACTATCGATGATCGTAGGAGCCATCAAGCCTGACGGCGACGACACAGAGGAACTCTCGATGAAAGCACCAATGTCGGTGTCAAAACCGGCGGATCTCGAGTAGGGGGTCCCGAACTGTGCGTCTAGGCCGAATGGTAACAGGAGGCAAGGGACACGAAGTTTTACCCAGGTTCGGGCCCTCTCGATGGAGGTAAAACCCTACGTCCTGCTTGATTAATATTGATGATATGGGTAGTACAAGAGTAGATCTACCACGAGATCAGAGAGGCTAAACCCTAGAAGCTAGCCTATGGTATGATTGTTGTTGTGTATATTGTCCTACGGACTAAAACCCTCCGGTTTATATAGACACCGGAGAGGGTTAGGGTTACACAAAGTCGGTTACAATGGTAGGAGATCTGCATATCCGTATCGCCAAGCTTGTCTTCCACGCCAAGGAAAGTCCCTTCCGGACACGGGACGAAGTCTTCAATCTTGTATCTTCATAGTCCAGGAGTCCGGCTGAAGGTATAGTTCGGCCATCCGGACACCCCCTAATCCAGGACTCCCTCAGCGTGGCTTTGCGAGCGGGCCCGTACGGCCCATCTTCACCAACAAGCACTCAAGGCCCTCGCTAGGGGCCAAGCCTCACGAGGCGGACGACACAAGACCTCCTCAAGAACGCCCTCACCAGGCTGGCTCCCGAGGGGTGGAGAGTTCAAGGCAAGGAAAACCTCGCGAGGTTCTCATGATGTGAGCCACGATGGCCAAGATCAGGCGGGCGCCAGCGTGCATAGTGTCCTTGTTTCCTCTTTGGTGCTAAGGGAGCAAGAGCAGGTGCGGAGTACCGAAGCGTCAAGCAAAGGTTTCCATATTGGTGCAACGAGACCAAGACCAGCAGGACAGAGGTCACCATGGAGCCCAAGACGGCATCACCACCAGAGCCTTTGGCAGGCGAAGACCACCTTTTGTCAGGATAAGCTGTACTAGTTGTCCCCTTTCAAATTGGCCGTTGTTGGCTCCCTTCTCGCTCAATATTTGGGAAGAGGACCAGGGCCTCTATAAATAGGACTAGCTACCACCGTAGTGAGGGGGGATAACATGTTTAGAGGCATCTCATCTCACAAGGGATTAGGATCATCCTCACCCACACAAGTTAGCCGAGCACATGAACACCTCGCCTTAGGAGGCAGTTCTTCCCCTTGTACTGTTCATCCTCAGCCCAAGAGGCAATCCACCACCACCACACTGGAGTAGGGTATTACACCACAATGGTGGCCCGAACCAGTATAACTCTTGTGTCCCTTGTGTTGCGAGTTCGTTGAGTTAGTCCTTGAGATCTTAGCAAAGCTAGGACGTGGATCGGTAGGGGAGATCTTCGCATGCACCCCAATGTTCGAACCTTGAGGGTTTTGCTGGAACCCGTGATCCGACACTACTCGATAGTTTAGTGTGCCATGCTTTACGGCTTAGAACCGGGACTTCAATGACATTTTGAACGTCATGGAGCATATGAGATGTTCCAGGAGTTGAAGTTGATATTTCAAGCAAATGCCCGGATTGAGAGATATGAAGTCTCCAATAAGTTCTACAGCTGCAAAATGGAGGATAATAGTTCTGTGAGTGAACATATACTCAGAATGTCTCGGTACCACAACCACTTGACTCAACTGGGAGTTAATCTTCCTGATGATAGTGTCATTGACAGAGTTCTTCAATCACTGCCACCAAACTACAAGAGCTTCATGATGAACTATAATATGCAAGGGATGGATAAGACGATTCCTGAGCTCTTCGCAATGCTAAAGGCTGCGGAGGTAGAAATCAAGAAGGAGCATCAAGTGTTGATGGTCAACAAGACCACCAGTTTCAAGAAAAAGGGTAAAGGGAAGAAGGGGAACTTCAAGAAGAACACCAAGCCAGTTGTTGCTCAAGTGAAGAAACCCAAGTCTGGACCTAAGCCTGAGACTGAGTACTTCTACTGCAAAGGAACTGGTCACTGGAAGCGGAACTGCCCCAAGTATATGGCGGAGAAGAAGGATGGCAAAGTGAAAGGTATATTTGATATACATGTTATTGATCTGTACCTTACTAATGCTCGTAGTAGTGCCTGGGTATTTGATACTGGTTCAGTTGCTAACATTTGCAACTCGAAATAGGGGCTACAGATTAAGAGAGGATTGGCTAAGGACGAGGTGATGATGCGCGTGGGAAATGGTTCCAAAGTCGATGTGATCGTCGTCGGCACGCTACCTCTACATCTACCTTCGGGATTAGTTTTACACCTAAATAATTGTTATTTGGTGCTAGCGTTGAGCATGAACATTATATCTGGATCTTGTTTGATGCGAGACGGTTATTCATTTAAATCAGAGAATAATGGTTGTTCTATTTATATGAGTAATATCTTTTATGGTCATGCACCCTTGATTAGTGGTCTATTTTTACTAATTCTTGATAGTAGTGATACACATGTTCATAGTATTGAAGCCAAAAGATACAGAGTTGATAATGATAGTGCAACTTATTTGTGGCACAGTCGTTTAGGTCATATTGGTGTAAAGCGCATGAAGAAACTCCATTCTGATGGACTTTTGGAATCACTTGAGACTTGATTATGTATCACTTGGTACTTGCGAACCATGCCTCATGGGCAAGATGACTAAAACTCCATTCTCCGGAACAATGGAGCAAGCAACAGAGTTATTGGAAATCATACATACTGATGTATGTGGTCCAGTGAACATTGAAGCTCGCGGCAGATATCGTTATTTTCTTACCATCACAGATGATTTGAGAAGATATGGGTATATCAACTTAATGAAACATAAGTCTGAAACATTTGAAAAGTTCAAAGAATTTCAGAGTGAAGTGGAAAATCATCGTAACAAGAAAATCAAGTTTCTACGATCTGATCGTGGAGGTGAATATTTGAGTTATGAGTTTGGACTTCATTTGAAACAATGCGGAATAGTTTCGCAACTCACGCCACCTGGAACACCACAACGTAATGGTGTGTCCGAACATCATAACCACACTTTATTAGATATGGTACGATCTATGATGTCTCTCACTGATTTACCGCTATCGTTTTGGGGTTATGTTTTAGAGACAGCTGTAATCACGTTAAATAGGGCACCATCTAAATACGTTGAAACGACACCTTATGAACTGTGGTTTGGCAAGAAACCCAAGTTGTCATTTCTTAAAGTTTGGGGCTGCGATGCTTATGTGAAAAAGCTTCAACCTGATAAGCTCGAACCCAAACCAGAGAAATGTGTCTTCATAGGATACCCAAAGGAGACTGTTGGTACACCTTCTATCATAGATCCGAAGGCAAAATATTCGTTGCTAAGAATGGATCCTTTCTAGAGAAGGATTCTCTCTCGAAAGAAGTGAGTGGGAGGAAAGTAGAACTTGACGAGGTAATTGTACCTTCTCCCTTATTGGAAAGTAGTTCATCACTGAAATCAGTTCCAGTGATTCCTACACCAGTAAGTGAGTAAGCTAATGATGATGATCATGAAACTTCTGATCAAGTTACTACCGAACCTCGTAGGTCAACCAGAGTAAGATCCGCACCAGAGTGGTACAGTAATCCTGTTCTGGAAGTCATGTTACTTGACCATGACGAACCTACGAACTATGGGGAAGCGATGATGAGCCCAGATTCCGCAAAATGGCTTGAGGCCATGAAATCTGAGATGGGATCCATGTATGAGAACAAAGTGTGGACTTTGGTTGACTTGCCCGATGATCGGCAGGCCATAGAGAATAAATGGATCTTCAAGAAGAACACTGACGCTGATGGTAATGTTACTGTCTACAAAGCTCGACTTGTTGCAAAAGGTTTTCGACAAGTTCAAGGAGTTGACTATGATGAGACCTTCTCACCCGTAGCGATGCTTAAGTCCGTCTGAATCAGGATAGCAATTGCCGCATTTTATGATTATGAAATTTGGCAAATGGATGTCCAAACTGCATTCCTTAATGGATATCTTAAAGAAGAGTTGTATATGATGCAACCAGAAGGTTTTGCCGATCCAAAAGGTGCTAACAAAGTGTGCAAGCTCCAGCGATCATTTATGGACTGGTGCAATCCTCTCGGAGTTGGAATATACGCTTTGATAGCGTGATCAAAGCATATGGTTTTACACGGACTTTTGGAGAAGCCTATATTTACAAGAAAGTGAGTGGGAGCTCCGTAGCATTTCTGATATTATATGTAGATGACATATTGTTGATCGGAAATGATACTGAATTTCTGAATAGCATAAAAGGATACTTGAATAAGAATTTTTCAATGAAATACCTCGGTGAAGTTGCTTATATATTGGGCATCAAGATCTATAGAGATAGATCAAGACGCTTAATTGGACTTTCACAAAGCACATACCTTGATAAAGTTTTGAAGAAGTTCAAAATGGATCAGGCAAAGAAAGGGTTCTTACTTGTATTGCAAAGTGTGAAGTTGAGTCAGACTCAATGCCCGACCACTGCAGAAGATAGAGAGAAAATGAAAGGTGTCCCCTATGCTTCAGCCATAGGCTCTATCATGTATGCAATGTTGTGTACCAGACCTGATGTGTGCCTTGCTATCGGTTTAGCAGGAACGTACCAAAGTAATCCAGGAGTGGATCACTGGACAGCGGTCAAGAATATCCAGAAATACCTGAAAAGGACTAAGGATATGTTTCTCGTATATGGAGGTGACAAAGAGCTCGTCGTAAACGGTTACGTCGATGCAAGATTTGACACTGATCCGGATGACTCCAAGTCACAAACTGGATACGTATATTTATTAAATGGTGGAGCTGTTAGTTGGTGCAGTTCCAAGCAGAGCGTCGTGGCAGGATCTACGTGTGAAGCAGAATACATAGCTGCTTCGGAAGCAGCAAATGAAGGAGTCTGGATGAAGGAGTTCATATCCGATCTAGGTATCATACCTAGTGCATCGGGTCCAATGAAAATCTTTTGTGACAATACTGGTGCAATTGCTTTGGCAAAGGAATCCAGATTTCACAAGAGAACCAAGCACATCAAGAGACGCTTCAATTCCATCCGCGATCAAGTCAAGGAGGGAGACATAGAGATTTGCAAGATACATACAGATCTGAATGTTGCTGACCCGTTGACTAAGCCTCTCTCACGAGCAAAACATGATCAGCACCAAGACTCCATGGGTGTTTAGAATCATTACAATGTAATCTAGATTATTGACTCTAGTGCAAGTGGGAGACTGAAGGAAATATGCCCTAGAGGCAATAATAAAGTTGTTATTTATATTTCCTTATATCATGATAAATGTTTATTATTCATGCTAGAATTGTATTAACTGGAAACTTAGTACATGTGTGAGTACATATATAAACAAAGTGTCACTAGTTTGCCTCAACATGACTAGCTCGCTGAATCAATGATGGTTATGTTTCCTAACCATAGATATGAGTTGTCATTTGATTAACGGGATCACATCATTAGAGAATGATGTGATTGACTTGACCAATCCGTTAGCTTAGCATGATGATCGTTTAGTTTGTTGCTATTCCTTTCTCCATAACTTATACATGTTCCTATGACTATAAGATCATGCAACTCCCGAATACCGGAGGAACACTTTGTGTGCTACCAAACATCACAACGTAAATGGGTGATTATAAAGGTGCTCTAAAGGTGTCTCCGATGGTGTTTGTTGAGTTGGCATAGATCGAGATTAGGATTTGTCACTCCGATTGTCGAAGAGGTATCTCTAGGCCCTCTCGGTAATGCACATCACTATAAGCCTTGCAAGCAATGTGACTAATAAGTTAGTTGCGGGATAATGCATTACGGAACGAGTAAAGAGACTTGCCGGTAACGAGATTGAACTAGGTATTGAGATACCAACAATTGAATCTCGGGCAAGTAACATACCGATGACAAAGGGAACAACGTATATCTTTATGTGGTTTGACCGATAAATATCTTCGTAGAATATGTAGGAACCAATATGAGCATCCAGGTTCCGCAACTGGTTATTGATCGAAGACGTGTCTCGGTCATGTCTACATAGTTCTCGAACCCGTAGGGTCTGCACGCTTAACGTTCGGTGACGATTCGGTATTATGAGTTTATGTGTTTTAATGTACCGAAGCTAGTTTGGAGTCCCAGATATGATCATGGTCATGACGAGGAGTCTCGAAATGGTCGAGACATAAAGATCGATATATTGGACGACTATATTTGGACATCGGAATGGTTCCGGATGAGATCGGGCATATACCCGAGCATCGAGAGGTTACTGGAACCCTCAGGAGGTATATGGGCCTTATTGGGCCTGAGTGGGAGAGAGGGGAAAGGAGCAAAGGAGGGGGCGCCCCCCTCCCAAGCCCAATCCGAATTGGGAGGGCCCCCCCCTTTCCTTCCTCCCCCTTCCTTCCACTCCTAGTGAAACTAGGGAAGGGGGAATCCTACTCCCGGTGGGAGTAGGACTACCATTGGGGCGCGCCTAGGAGGCCGGCCTCCTCCCCCTCCTCCACTCATTTATATACGGAGGAGGGGGCACCCCATAGACACACAAGTAGATCATTGATCTTTTAGCCGTGTGCGGTGCCCCCCTCCACCATAATCCACCTTGGTCATATCGTAGCGGTGCTTAGGCGAAGCCCTGTTCCGGTAGCAGCATCATCACTGTCATCACACCGTTGTGCTGACGAAGCTCTCCCTCGAAGCTCTGCTGGATCATGAGTTCGTGGGACGTCACCGAGCAGAATGTGTGCAGATCGCGGAGGTGTTGTGATGACCCACAAGTGTAGGGGATCTATCATAGCCTTTTCGATAAGTAAAAGTATCGAACCCAATGAGGAGGAGAAGGAAATGATAGCGGTTTTCACCAAGGTACTCTCTGCAAGCACTGAAATTATTGGTAACAGATAGTTTTGTGATAAGATAAATTGTAACCAGCAACAAGTAATGAAAGTAAATAAGGTGCAGCAAGATGGCCCAATCCTTTTTGTAGCAAAGGACAAGCCTGGACAAACTCTTATATGAAGGAAAGCGCTCCCGAGGACACATGAGAATTATCGTCAAGCTAGTTTTCATCATGCTCATATGATACGCGTTCGGTACTTTGATAGTTTGATATGTGAGTGGACCGGTGATTGGGTGTTGTCCTTTCTTGGACAAGCATCCCACTTATGATTAACCACTATTGCAAGCATCCACAACTACAACAGAAGTATTAAGGTAAACCTAACCATAGCATGAAACATATGTGTCGGGTTTCGGGTTCTGGCAGACCCTTGAGGTTCGAACACTGGGGTGCGCACGGAGATCTCTCCCCTACCGATCTACGTCTGATCCTCTCATGCGAACTAAGATGAAAATGATGAACAACACAAGAGACACGATGTTTATATTGGTTCAGGCCACCGTTGTGGTGTAATACCCTACTCCAGTGTGTGGCGTGGTGGATTGCCTCTGGGCTGATGATGGACAGTACAAGGGAAGAACAGCCTCGCGAGAGGTGTTCTTGAGCTGGTGCGATGAACTGCTAGGGTGAGTTCAGTTGCATCTCTCTCTCTCTGCTGGGGTTCTATCAGATCTCTCCGGGGGTCTAGATGTCTCTACTCTGTGGTGGCTAGCTCTATTTATAGAGGCCCTGGGCCTCTCCCCAAATAATGAGCGGGAAGGGCGCCAACAATTGCCATTTCGGAGGGGAACATATGGTACAAGTCATCCTGACCAAAGGTGGGCTTCGGCTGCCAAAAGCACTGGCGATGACGCCGTCTTGGGCTCCACGGTGACCTCCGTCCTGCCGTCCGGCTGGTCTTGGTCTCGTTGCACCTGAATGGTAACCTTTGCCTGATGCCTTGGCATGTGCTTGCCCCTTTGCACCAAAGGGGAAACAAGGACACTGCGCAGGCCGGCGCCCGCCTGGTCTCGATCGTCATGGCTTGCGTCACGGGTTCCTCGCGAGGTACCCCTACCTTGATCTCTCCGCCTCCTTGTGAGCCTGCCTGATGAGGCTGCCTCTAAGGAAGCTTCCTGTCGTCCGCCCCGCGAGGCTTGCCCCCTCGCGAGGGTCTTGGATCTTGAGCTCATGAAGATGGGCCGCGCTGGGCTCTGCTTGAGCCACGCCGCAGGCCGCAGGCAGGCAAGTCTGGGGACCCTCGTTCCCAGAACACCAACAGTAGCCCCCAGGCCCAAGGCGCGCGCGGGCTTGGCTTAGCAGAGAAGCGAAGGGGCAAGCGCGAAGCGCCGCGGGCCCTAACAGCCTGCGGCCTTGGGCGCCGCGTGGCGGTTGATTGGGCGTGGGCGTCTGCACTTCCCATGACGCCTCGGCAACTGCATGACTTGACAAGTCCCTGCATGCAAATATATGGGTCATGATTACCTGAGGTCATGGTGCTCAACGGTTGGCCTTCCTCGGCTATAAGTACGGGGCCGCGTGAGCTTCGTCGGTTCACCCCTTTCCATCACTCCTCCTCTTCTTCTTCCTCATCCTTGCTTCCTCTTGCGCCAATGGCACCGATCTGCCGGTTTTCAGCTGAGGAGAAGGGAAAGGCCCCCAGAGAGGGTCCTGACCCCCTCCCGCCGAAGACGCGGCCAATCCTTTGTCACCAGGACGAAGGCGCCTGGCAGGTGGTGTCGAGGCCGTGGTACGAGCGGCCGCAGCCTGGGTTTCCGCTACCCTTGCACGCCCGCGTCATAGGCCCCGGGGGGAGGGCGCCGAGCAACACCGACAGTGTCGCCGCCGACGCTGGTGAGTCACAGTGGTGCGCGTCGTCCCCCCTGGAGTCCACACGGAGCGCTCCTCTCGTGAGCTTGTGCTTCACGCCGCCATGCCTCCAACTTCGTGGATCCGCCTTCCTCCCTCCTTCACCTTCAAGATGCTGCCGAGCGGGGCCCTGGAGCTTTGGTGGCAGCACGCCAACTGTGGCACCCCTGCAACCGGAGCGGAGGTCGCGGTCGTTGCTCCGGGCAAGGTCTTCATGACCCAGGGCTGGGGTGAGATTGCCAGGGTCTGTCGCGCGAACGGCGCCTTGGTGATCCATCTTGAATACGACGACGCCTCCTTGATGTTCTTCAAGGTCTTTGATGCAGCAGGACGCTGGCAGGAATGCTGTCCTAAGGGAAGCGGCAGTGGTGACGAACTGGTGAGGACCAGCCCCGCCCGTTGGTCCTCCTGCAGCCCCTCAGGCAGCAGCGGAGGGACTGCGGGCTTCAGCGGCATCCCCGAACTCCTCGCGACCCCGGAGACGAGCGACGACAGCTACGAGCCTCCGAGCTCGCATCGCGCTCGGAGTGAGGCAGCTGCATCGGGCCCCTGACGCCACTGATCTGGATGGGATTGGCGCCGGCACTGGGCAGCCCACTGTTGATGATGGCGTCGCCTGGGGAGGTGCTAGCAAGTAGCGTTCCTTAGGGTTAGCACCTTTTGTTCCCTGCAAGGAATTAAAGCAACACCCCGCGGGGGTATGTAAGGCGTCTGCCGTGCTTTTGTAATTACTATATCCTTAATATGAATTGGCGTGAGGTGTCCGTTCTGTTCCGGCTAAGCTCCCCCTTTCTATCCTCATGAGGACTTGGCACTCTACGCTGACAGGTCCTAGTCCCTAGGCAAGCTTCAGCCATCGCTGGTATGTCAGGTCGCGATGCCGTGGTCAAGGCCAAGAGGTGAGCGGCCCGAGGTCCGGTAAGAGCCCCCGAGTCACGATGCTTGGGAGGTCCCCTTTAGTGCTCAAGCAATCCTTGCTGGGCGAGAAAGGAAGGTAGCGTCGCCATGATAGAGTTGCACTGGGCGGGGATTTAGCGCTGTGTTGGTCTAGCTTTTGCGATGGCACGACTTATCTTGTGTGTCTGACGTAGTTCCTCGGAGAGGCGCCTGGCCCGAGAGGCGGTGGTCGAGGCACTGCTGGGTTAGGCCCTCGCGAGATTCCTCCCACTCCCTCGCACTTTCCTTAACGCTCTATGTCCTCAGGTCCCGGCCCTCGAGCGAGCTCAGCCGCCGCTGGTATGACAGGTCGTGATGCCGTGGGTCAAGGCCAGGGGTGAGTGCTGGAGAGCCAGTAGGAGCCCATAAGTCGCGATGCTCAGGTACCCCCCCCCCCTTTTAATGTGCAAGCGGTCCGTGCCGAAGAGAGGGAGAGAGAGCTCACGATGCCCCCAACGTTGCTCCTGGAGTAGGTCCTGCACACCAATCATGAGGAGAAACAAGGCCTGTCGTTACGGTCGCCGACCAACCTATGGTCACTCCGAGGGAGCGGTCAGGGCACTGAGGGCCTGGTGAGGTGGCGCCGTGCGGGGCTGCCGTGGCCAGAGCTCGACCACTCAGGTTTATCAACGCTGCAGGGACGGACCCGTACGCATGCGCCGTGCCAGAGCGAGCGACCCTTCAAATAGGCGTCGATCGAGTAGGTGATTAGGTCAGGTATGTTAAGCACATAGGAGGAAATCCAATTTCAAGCAAGCGCAGGTAAAAGCAACCGCCGCTGGGTCGGGCCCGAGCGGCGTGGGGATGATGCAGCCCGAGGGGCGCCCCCAACAAGGTAAATAAAGAGCATAAACAAAATGGATACATGCCGCGGGGACGGACCCACGCGGCCTGGGAATGGTGCAGCCCTGTGGGCGCTCCCAGCTGAAAGTAGAACTCTGAAAGATGTCACCTGGTGCTGTTGAAGATGAAGTGATGCTGAGGAAGTGAGCGATGCGCGGTGAAGACGTCGGCCCTCATGAGCCCCCAGGCCCAGGGGCCTCGGGAGGCTCTGGTGGCACGTGCAGGTCTTCGGGGACCATCGCCACCTCCTCCAGGACCGCGCGATGCCTGACCTCCTGAGCCTCCAGAATGCTCCTCAACAGGCGCTGATGTGCGGCGACCGCGCTCGGCAGGCCGAAGGGCATGCGAACGTAGCTGTGGGGTGGTCCCACGCAGCGCCCTACGGCCGAAGGCCATAGGCGCTCCTGGGACGCAGCTCGGTTGAGCCCTGGTACATCGACGCAGACGCGCAGTCCTCCATCCTCGCCTGGATGTGGGGCCACGGCAGGTAAGCGGCGGCTGCCGCGCATGACTCTGGACTCTTGTAGCTCTTGGGTGTTCCTTGCGATGAACTCCTGAGGGTTTGGTCTCCTTTGACTTGTACCTTTCTGAGGGAAGCGTGCCTGAAAGCACCCCTCCAAGTGGTGCCCGAGCGCCTCCCCCGCGACCTTGGCAAGGTCGGTGGCTCTCCAAGAGAGAGCCCCCGAGCCCTGCCTGAGGAGGGCGCCGGGCGCGCCTTCCTATGCGCGAGAGGGCGGCGCTCCCTGATCGGGCGCGAATCCTGACGCAACACCTCCGGAGGTGCCTGCTTCCTTGTGGCTCTGGCCAGGTGAGGTCTTCTTCTTCTTGAGGGTCGCCTCGGGAGGCCTCCCGCTTCTGCGATCTGGGTCTTCGATTGCTGCGGCTTGGAACGCACGCTTGAGCGAGCACACTGCGTCCCTTTCTTCACATGGTACGGTGATGACTCCACCGCTTCCTGGCATCTTGAGGACATTGTAACCATGGTGAGTCACTGCCATAAACTTGGCTAGGGCTGGGTACCCGAGGATGGCATTGTACGGCAGGCGGATGTGAGCGACATCGAAGTCGATGAGCTCAGTGCGGTAGTTGTTGCGTTGCCCGAAGGTGACCGGAAGGCGAACCTGCCCAATTGGAACAGTGGAACCATCGGTGACTCCTGAGAAAGGCTTGGTCGGCTGAAGCTGGTCGTATGGCACTTGGAGATTGTCGAACGTCTCGACGGACAGGACGTTGAGTCCTGCTCCGCCATCGATGAGGGTCCTGGTGACCTGCACGTTGCTAATGACTGGGGAGCAAAGCATCGGGAGGACTCCGGCCGTTGCCGCGCACTTGAGCTGGTCCGCGGAATTGAATGTGATCGCGCACGAAGACCACCTGAGAGGGCGCGTGGCCTCAAGCTTGGGAAGGACTGCATTCACCTCGCGAGCAAACTGCTTGAAGATGCGCTGTGAGGCTGGGGCCTGGGCGCCGCCCAGGATGCAAGCAATTGCACGCGGCTCTTGGAAGCCCCCAGCCCCATCGTCTTGGTGTTGGTCTTCATTCCTCCTCGGTGGAGGCGGCAGAGGAGGGAGGCCTGCGTTGCCGTGGGGACGGTCCTCACGAGGCTGGTCCCTCCAGCCTCCCTCGCGAGGCTGGTCCTGCCAGTGGTCCTCGCGAGGGCGGTCACGCCATCCCTGGCGAAGGCCACGGTCTTCCCATCGTCCACCGCCTCTTCCTCCTCCTCGGCCATAGCCCCTGTCATTGTGCTCTAGGTGTCGGCCGATTCTCCCATCTCGCACAGCTCTGAGCTCTTGACATTCATTGGTGTTGTGGGTGTGGAGGTCGTGGTACACACAGTACCGTCCGCCCTTAGATGACTCAGGCTGATCCCTGCCTCGCTTGGTGTCCGGTTCCGCTGCTAGCACGGCAGCCCCCTTGCGCTTCACGTCCTTGGCCTTGAGCTTCTTTTCTTCCGGGTCGGCTGCCGGGAGCTCGAGAAGGGAGAGACGCCCTTCCTCAGCCCTGGCGCACTTGGTCGCCAAGTTGAACAGCTCCAGGGATGTGCACAGGTCTTCATGGATTGCTAGCTCTTCCTTCATCTTGACGTCGCGCACGCCGTCGGAGAAGGCTGAGATGATGGCTTCTTCAGTCACCTTGGGGATCTTGACGCGAGCGTAGTTGAAGCGTTGGATGTACTTCTGCAAGGTTTCTCCTGGCTGCTGCTTTATGCGGCACAGGTCGCTCATGGCCGGGGGCCGGTCGCGAGTGCCCTGGAAGTTGGCGATGAAGCGAGTGCGCATCTCGCTCCAGGAGGAGATCATGTCGGGCGCCAGGTTCAGGAACCAGGTGCGGGCGCCGTCCTTGAGCGCCATGGGGAACCAATTCACCATGACCTTCTCGTCTCCGTTGGCGGCTACGATGCCCAGCTCGTAGAGCTGCAGGAACTCCGCGGGGTCTGCTGTGCCATCATAGCGGGGAGGGAGGTCAGGCTTGAACTTGCCTGGCCATGTGACGCCGCGCAGCTCGGGGGTGAAGGCGAGGCAGCCCGTAGTGGCCACCGGCGCCCTTTGCTGGTGCTGGATTCGTTCTTGCGGGTCACCACGCGCCGCCACTGGGAGCAGCGCGGGGTCTTGTCGTGGAGGCGTTGGGGCGCGATCTTGGCGCGTCGGCGCTGGGAGCGCGTGAGCACCTTCCCGGGGACGTGGGATCTCTTGGCAGCTCCCTTCTTGCTGCGCTGGCGTCGGGCATGGAGGGTCTCGCCCTGGGGCTGCGCGCCTTGGAGCCAAGGCACCTTCTTGGGGAGGAGGCAGCGGAGGCGCCTCCCGATCCTCGCCCCCTCCACGGGACGGAGGGCGAGGCGGCGAGAGGGGCCGCAAGGGGAGCCCCCTGCGGCACTGACGAGCTTGATGATGCGGGCGAGCCAGTCCTCGTAGAGGTCGTCGACGGGGCGATAGTGCAAGAGCTCCCGCGCCAAGAGCGGTGAGGCGTGCGCATCCATGGGTGCGCGACGGGCATGGGACGACGAGCCAGCTGGAGTCAGCGACGTGGTGGTGGTGGTGCGGCCATCCCGTCGCACCGAGGGGTGCTGGGATGAGGCCTGCTGCTCGTTCCCCGTCGGGCCGGTGGCGGCGTTGGCGGCGGGTGACGGGGAACGACGAGGGGGGCCGCCGACGGGCACCGTCTGGGCGACGCAAGCGGCGTGAGCAGCCCGGCGCTCGGCGCGAGCCCGATGAGCGTCAGCCATGGACACGACGGAAGATCACACGCGAACAGTGGAAGGAAGATTCCGGCGCACCCCTACCTGGCGCGCTAAATGTCGGGTTTTGGGTTCCGGCAGACCCTTGAGGTTCGAACACTGGGGTGCACGCGGAGATCTCTCCCCTACCAATCTACATCCGATCCTCTCATGCGAACTAAGATGAAAATGATGAACAACACAAGAGACATGATGTTTATACTGGTTCGGGCCACCGTTGTGGTGTAATACCCTACTCCAGTGTGTGGCGTGGTGGATTGCCTCTGGGGCTGATGATGGACAGTATAAGGGAAGAACAGCCTCGCGAGAGGTGTTCTTGAGCTGGTGCGATGAACTGCTAGGGTGAGTTCAGTCGCCTCTCTCTCTCTGATGGGGTTCTATCAGATCTCTCCGGGGGTCTAGAAGTCTCTACTCTATGGTGGCTAGCTCTATTTATAGAGGCCCTCGGCCTCTCCCCCAAATAATGAGCGGGAAGGGCGCCAACAATTGGCCATTTCGGAGGGGAACATCTAGTACAAGTTATCCTGACCAAAGGTGGTCTTCGGCTGCCAAAAGCACTGGTGATGACGCCATCTTGGGCTCCACGGTGACCTCTGTCATGCCGTCCGGCAGGTCTTGGTCTCGTTGCACCGGAATGGTAACCTTTGCCTGATGCCTTGGCCTGTGCTTGCCCCCTTTGCACCAAAGGGGAAACAAGGACACTGCGCAGGCCGGCGCCCGCCTGGTCTCGATCGTCATGGCTTGCATCACGGGTTCCTCGCGAGGTACCCCTGCCTTGATCTCTCCGCCTCCTCGCGAGCCTGCCTGATGAGGCTGCCTCTGAGGAAGCTTCCTGTCGTCCGCCCCATGAGGCTTGGCCCCTCGCGAGGGTCTTGGAGCTTGAGCTGATGAAGATGGGCCGCACTGGGCTCCGCTGGAGCCACGCTGCAGGCCACAGGCAGGCAAGTCTGGGGACCCCCATTCCCAGAACACCGACAATATGGATCCAAATCAGCCCCTTACGAAGCAACACATAAACTAGGGTTTAAGCTTCTGCCACTCTAGCAACCCATCATCTACTTATTACTTCCCAATGCCTTCCCCTAGGCCCAAACAATGGTGAAGTGTCATGTAGTCGACGTTCACATGACACCACTAGAGGAAAGACAACATACATCTCATCAAAATATCGAACGAATACCAAATTCAGATGACTACTTATAGCAAGACTTCTCCCATGTCCTCAGGAACAAACATAAATACTCACAAAGCATATTCATGTTCATAATCAGAGGGGTATTAATATACATAATATATTTGAAGATATGATCTTCCACCAAATAAACCAACTAGCATCAACTACAAAGAGTAATCAACACTACTATCAACCCACAGGTACCAATCTGAGGTTTGGGTACAAAGATTGGATACAAGAGATGAACTAGGGTTTGAGATGAGATGGTGCTGGTGAAGATGTTGACGGAGATTGACCCCCTCCCGATGAGAGGATCATTGGTGATGACAATGGTGATGATTTCCCCCTCCCAGAGGGAAGTTTCCCCAGCAGAACAGCTCCGCCGGAGAACTAGATTGGTTCCACCAAGGTTCCGCCTCGTGGCGGCGGAGTTTCATCCCCTGAGCTTTACTATGATTTTTTCCTCAATGAAAGACTCCATATAGCCAAAGATGGGCATCAGAGGGCCACCAGGGGGCCCACAAGGCAAGGGGCGCGCCCAGGGGGTAGGGCGCGCCCCCCACCCTCGTGGACGGTGGGTGCCCCCTCTGGTACTTTCTTCGCTCAGTATTTTTTATATATTCTGAAAATAATTCTCGTGCAGTTTCAGGACTTTTGGAGATGTGCAAAATAGGTCTCTAATATTTTCTCCTTTTCCAGCCCAGAATTCCGGCTGCTGGCATTCCCCCTCTTCATGTAAACCTTGTAAAATAAGAGAGAATAGATGATACGTCTCCATCGTATCTAGTTTTCCAAACACTCTTGCCCTTGTTTCGAACTCTAACTTGCATGATTTGAATGGAACTAACCCGGACTGACGTTGTTTTCAGCAGAATTGCCATGGTGTTATTTATGTGCAGAAACAAAAGTTCTCGAAATGACCTGAAACTCCACGGAGATTATTTTTGGAAATAATAAAAAAATACTGGCAAAGAATCAAGGCCAGGGGGGCCACACCCTAGCCACGAGGGTGGGGGTGCGCCTGCCCCCTGGGCGCGCCCCCTACCTCGTGGGCCCCCTGGAGATCCACCAACCTCAACTCCAACTCCATATATTCGTGTTCGGGGAGAAAAAATTGAAGAGAAGGGTTCATCGGGTTTTACGATACGGAGCCACCGCCAAGCCCTAAACTCTCTCAGGAGGGCTGATCTAGAGTCCGTTTGGGGCTCCGAAGAGGGGAATCCGTCGCCGTCATCATCATCAACCATCCTCCATCACCAATTTCATGATGCTCACCGCCGTGCGTGAGTAATTCCATCGTAGGCTTGCTGGACGGTGATGGGTTGGATGAGATGTTAGAAATATGCCCTAGAGGCAATAATAAAATGGTTATTATTATATTTCCTTGTTCATGATAATTTTCTATTGTTCATGCTATAATTGTGTTATCCGGAAATCGTAATACATGTGTGAATACATAGACCACAACACGTCCCTAGTGAGCCTCTAGTTGACTAGCTCGTGGATCAAAAGATAGTCATGGTTTCCTGACTATGGACATTAGATGTCATTGATAATGGGATCACATCATTAGGAGAATGATGTGATGGACAAGACCCAATCCTAAGCATAGCTCAAAGATCGTGTAGTTTGTTTGCTATAGCTTTTCCGAATGTCAAGTATCATTTCCTCAGACCATGAGATTGTGCAACTCCCGGATACCGTAGGGGTGCCTTGGGTGTGCCAAACGTCACAACGTAACTGGGTGACTATAAAGGTGCACTACGGGTACCTCCGAAAGTGTCTGTTGGGTTGGCACGAATCGAGACTAGGATTTGTCACTCCGTATGACGGAGAGGTATCTCTGGGCCCACTCGGTAATGCATCATCATAATGAGCTCAATGTGACCAAGTGGTTGATCACGGGATCATGCATTATGGTACGAGTAAAGTGACTTGCCGGTAACGAGATTGAACGAGGTATCGGGATACCGACGATCGAGTCTCAGGCGAGTAACGTACCGATTGACAAAGGGAATTGTATACGGGATTGATTGAATCCTCGACATCATGGTTCATCTGATGAGATTATCGAGGAGCATGTGGGAGCCAACATGGGTATCCAGATCCCGCTGTTGGTTATTGACCGGAGAGTCGTCTTGGTCATGTTTGCGTGTCTCCCGAACCCATAGGGTCTACACACTTAAGGTTCGGTGACGCTAGGGTTGTTGAGATATTAGTATGCGGTAACCCGAAAGTTGTTCGGAGTCCCGGATGAGATCCCGGACGTCACGAGGAGTTCCGGAATGGTCCGGAGGTGAAGAATTATATATAGGAAGTCCAGTTTCGGCCATCGGGAAAGTTTCGGGGGTCACTGGTATTGTACCGGGACCACTGGAAGGGTCCCGGGGTCCACCGGGTGGGGCCACCTATCCCGAAGGGCCCCATGGGCTGAAGTGGGGAAGGGAACCAGCCCCTGGTGGGCTGGTGCGCCCCCCATGGGCCTCCCCCTGCGCCTAGGGTTGGAAACCCTAGGGGTGGGGGCGCCCCACTTTGCTTGGGGGGCAAGCCACCCCCCCCTTGGCCGCCGCCCCCCTTGGAGATCCCATCTCCTAGGGACGGCGCCCCCCTAGGGGTCCTATATATAGTGGGGGGAGGGCAGCCGCACCCTAGCCCCTGGCGCCTCCCTCTCCCTTCCGTGACACCTCTCCCTCTCGCTGAGCTTGGCGAAGCCCTGCCGAGATCACCGTTGTTTCCACCACCATGCCGTCGTGCTGCTGGATCTCCATCAACCTCTCCTTCCCCCTTGCTGGATCAAGAAGGAGGAGACGTCTTCCCAACCGTACGTGTGTTGAACGCAGAGGTGTCGTCCGTTCGGCGCTAGGTCATCGGTGATTTGGATCACGACGAGTACGACTCCATCAACCCCGTTCTCTTGAACGCTTCCGCTCGCGATCTACAAGGGTATGTAGATGCACTTCCCTCTCACTCGTTGCTAGATAACTCCATAGATTGACCTTGGTGATGCGTAGAAAATTTTAAAATTTCGCTACATTCCCCAACAGTGGCATCATGAGCTAGGTCTATGCGTAGTTTCTATGCACGAGTAGAACACAAAGCAGTTGTGGGCGTCGATATTGTTAATTTACTTGCCGTTACTAGTCTTATCTTGATTCGGCGGCATCGTGGGATGAAGCAGCCCGGACCGACCTTACACGTACGCTTACGTGAGACTGGTTCCACCGACTGACATGCACTAGTTGCATAAGGTGGCTACCGGGTGTCTGTCTCTCCCACTTTAGTCGGATCGGATTCGATGAAAAGGGTCCTTATGAAGGGTAAATAGAAATTGGCATATCACGTTGTGGTTTTGGCATAGGTAAGAAACGTTCTTGCTAGAAACCTATAGCAGCCACGTAAAAACTTGCAACAACAATTAGAGGACGTCTAACTTGTTTTTGCAGCATGTGCCGTGTGATGTGATATGGCCAAAAGGATGTGATGAATGATATATGTGATGTATGAGATTGATCATGTTCTTGTAATAGGAATCACGACTTGCATGTCGATGAGTATGACAACCAGCAGGAGCCATAGGAGTTATCTTAATTTATTTATTACCTGCGTGTCAACATAAACGTCATGTAATTACTTTACTTTATTGCTAAAGCGTTAGCCATAGTAGTTGAAGTAATAGATGACAAGACAACTTCAAGAAGACACGATGATGGAGATCATGATGATGGAGATCATGGTGTCATGCCGGTGACGACGATGATCATGGCGCCCCAAAGATGGAGATCATAAGGAGCAAAATGATATTGGCCATATCATGTCACTATTTGATTGCATGTGATGTTTATCATGTTTTACATCTTATTTGCTTAGAACGACGGTAGCTTAAATAAGATGATCCCTCATAATAATTTCAAGAAAGTGTTCCCCCTAACTGTGCACCGTTGCGAAGGTTCATTGTTTCGAAGCACCACGTGATGATCGGGTGTGATAGATTCTAACGTTCGAATACAACGGGTGTAAGCCAGATTTACACACGCAATACACTTAGGTTGACATGACGAGCCTAGCATGTACAGACATGGCCTCGGAACATGGAAGACCGAAAGGTCGAGCATGAGTCATATAGAAGATACGATCAACATGAAGATGTTCACCGATGTTGACTAGTCTGTCTCACGTGATGATCGGACACGGCCTAGTTGACTCGGATCATGTTTCACTTAGATGACTAGACGGATGTCTATCTGAGTGGGAGTTCATTGAATAATTTGATTAGATGAACTTAATTATCATGAACTTAGTCTAAAATCTTTACAATATGTCTTGTAGATCAAATGGCCCATGTTGCCCTCAACTTCAACGCGTTCCTAGAGAAAACCAAGCTGAAAGATGATGGCAGCAACTATACGGACTGGGTCCGGAACCTGAGGATCATCCTCATAGCTGCCAAGAAAGATTATGTCCTAGAAGCACCGCTAGGTGACACACCCATCCCGGAGAACCAAGACGTTATGAACGCTTGGCAGTCACGTGCTGATGATTACTCCCTCGTTCAGTGCGGCATGCTTTACAGCTTAGAACCGGGGCTCCAAAAGCGTTTTGAGCAACACGGAGCATATGATATGTTCGAAGAGCTGAAAATGGTTTTCCAAGCTCATGCCCGGGTCGAGAGATATGAAGTCTCCAACAAGTTCTTCAGTTGTAAGATGGAGGAAAATAGTTATGTCAGTGAGCACATACTCAAAATGTTTGGGTCGCATAACCGCTTGACTCAGCTGGGAGTTAATCTCTCGGATGACACGGTCATTGACAGAATCCTTCAGTCGCTTCCACCGAGCTACAAGAGCTTTGTAATGAACTTCAATATGCAGGGGATGGAAAACACCATTCCTGAGGTATATTCAATGCTAAAATCAGCGGAGGAGGAGATCAAAAAGGAACATCAAGTGTTGATGGTTAATAAAACCACTAAGTTTAAGAAAGGCAAGGGTAAGAAGAACTTCAAGAAGGACGGCAAGGGGGTTGCCGCGCCCGGTAAGCAAGCTGCCGGGAAGAAGCCAAAGAATGGACCCAAGCCCGAGACTGAGTGTTTTTATTGCAAGGGAAGTGGTCACTGGAAGCGGAACTGCCCCAAATACTTAGCGGACAAGAAGGCCGGCAACACTAAAGGTATATGTGATATACATGTAATTGATGTGTACCTTACCAGAACTCGTAGCAGCTCCTGGGTATCTGATACCGGTGCGGTTGCTCACATATGTAACTCAAAGCAGGAGCTGCGGAATAAGCGGAGACTGGCGAAGGACGAGGTGGCTATGCGCGTCGGGAATGGTTCCAAGGTCGATGTGATCGTCGTCGGCACGCTACCTCTACATTTACCTACGGGATTAGTTTTAAACCTCAATAATTGTTATTTGGGTTAATTTGATAGATGCCACTCCAATTATGGCGATTCTGAGAAATGCCACCGCAATTTCCAAACTTTGAAAAATGCCATTTCATGCCACTTCCAGTGGCATTTTTCGAAGTCTGCAGTGGTGTTCTTCAAAGATTGCAAAATTTGCAGTGGCATTTTTCAAAGTTTGGAAATTGCAATGGCATTTTTAAGAATCGCCATAATTGGAGTGGCATTTATCTAATTAACCCTTGTTATTTAGTGCCAGCTTTGAGCATGAACATTGTATCAGGATCTCGTTTAATTCGAGATGGCTACTCATTTAAATCCGAGAATAATGGTTATTCTATTTATATGAGAGATATGTTTTATGGTCATGCTCCGTGGTGAATGGTTTATTCTTAATGAATCTCGAGCGTAATGTTACACATATTCATAGTGTGAATACCAAAAGATATAAGGTTGATAATGATAGTCCCACATACTTGTGGCACTGCCGCCTTGGTCACATAGGTGTCAAACGCATGAAGAAGCTCCATGCAGATGGACTTTTGGAGTCTCTTGATTATGAATCATTCGACATGTGCGAACCATGCCTCATGGGTAAAATGACCAAGACTCCGTTCTCAGGAACAATGGAGTGAGCAACCAACTTATTGGAAATCGTAGATACTGATGTGTGCGGTCCAATGAGTGTTGAGGCTCGCGGTGGCTATCGTTATGTTCTCACCCTCACTGATGACTTGAGTAGATATGGGTATGTCTACTTAATGAAACACAAGTCTGAGACCTTTGAAAAGTTCAAGGAATTTCAGAGTGAGGTTGAGAATCAACGTGACAGAAAAATCAAGTTCTTGCGATCAGATCGTGGGGGAGAATACTTGAGTCACGAATTTGGCATGCACTTAAGGAAATGAGGAATAGTTTCACAACTCATGCCGCCTGGAACACCTCAGCGTAATGGTGTGTCCGAACGTCGTAATCGCACTCTATTGGATATGGTGCGATCTATGATGTCTCTTACCAATCTACCGCTGTCATTTTGGGGCTATGCTTTAGAGACTGTCGCATTCACTTTAAATAGGGCTCCGTCGAAATCCGTTGAGACAACACCGTATGAATTATGGTTTGGGTAGAAACCTAAACTGTCGTTTCTAAAAGTTTGGGGATGTGATGCTTATGTCAAGAAACTTCAACCTGAAAAGCTCGAACCCAAATCGGAAAAATGCGTCTTCATAGGATACCCTAAAGAAACTATTGAGTATACCTTCTACCTCAGATCCGAAGGCAAGATCTTTGTTGCCAAGAATGGATCCTTTCTAGAGAAAGAGTTTATCTCGAAAGAAGTAAGTGGGAGGAAAGTAGAACTTGATGAAGTATTGCCTCTTGAACCGGAGAGTGGCGCAGCTCAAGAAAATGTTCCTGAGGTGCCTGCACCGACTAGAGAGGAAGTTAATGATGATGATCATGAAACTTCAGATCAAGTTGCTACTGAACTTCGTAGGTCCACAAGGACACATTCCGCACCAGAGTGGTACGGCAACCCTGTCCTGGAAATTATGTTGTTAGACAATGGTGAACCTTCGAACTATGAAGAACCGATGGCGGGCCCAGATTCCGACAAATGGCTGGAAGCCATGAAATCCGAGATAGGATCCATGTATGAAAACGAAGTATGGACTTTGACTGACTTGCACGATGATCGGCGAGCCATAGAAAATAAATAGATCTTTAAGAAGAAGACAGACGAGGATGGTAATGTAACCATCTATAAAGCTCGGCTTGTCGCTAAGGGTTATCGACAAGTTCAAGGGGTTGACTACGATGAGACTTTCTCACCCGTAGCGAAGCTGAAGTCCATCTGAATCATGTTAGCAATTGCCGCATTCTATGATTATGAGATATGGCAAATGGACGTCAAAACGGCATTCCTTAATGGTTTCCTTAAGGAAGAATTGCATATGATGCAGCCGGAAGGTTTTGTCGATCCTAAGAATGCTGACAAGGTGTGCAAGCTCCAATGCTCGATCTATGGGCTAGTGCAAGCATCTCGGAGTTGGAACGTTCATTTTGATGAGATGATCAAAGCGTTTGGGTTTACGCGGACTTATGGAGAAGCCTGCATTTACAAGAAAGTGAGTGGGAGCTCTGTAGCATTTCTCATATTGTATGTGGATGACATACTGTTGATGGGAAATGATATAGAATTCTTGGAAAGCATAAAGGCCTACTTGAACAAGTGTTTTTCAATGAAGGATCTTGGAGAAGCTGCTTACATATTAGGCATCAAGATCTATAGAGATAGATCGAGACGCCTCATTGGTCTTTCACAGAGTACGTACCTTGACAAGATATTGCAGAAGTTCAATATGGATCAGTCAAAGAAGGGGTTCTTGCCTGTGTTGCAAGGTACGTGATTGAGCGCGGCTCAATGCCCGACCACGGCAGAAGATAGAGAAAAGATGAGTGTCGTCCCCTATGCCTCGGCCATAGGGTCTATCATGTATGCTATGTTGTGTACCAGACCTGATGTAAACCTTGCCATAAGTTTGGTAGGAAGGTACCAAAGTAATCCCGGCATGGAACACTGGACAGCGGTCAAGAATATCCTGAAGTACCTGAAGAGGACTAAGGATATGTTTCTCGTTTATGGAGGTGACGAAGAGCTCGTTGTAAAGGGTTACGTCGATGCTAGCTTCGACACAGATCTGGATGACTCTAAGTCACAAACCGGATACGTGTATATTTTGAATGGTGGGGCAGTAAGCTAGTGGAGTTGCAAGCAAAGCGTTGTGGCGGGATCTACATGTGAAGCGGAGTACGTGGCAGCCTCGGACGCAGCACAAGAAGCAATCTGGGTGAAGGAGTTCATTACCGACCTAGGAGTCATTCCCAATGCGTCGGGCCCGATGACTCTCTTCTGTGACAACACTGGAGCTATTGCCCTTGCCAAGGAGCCCAGGTTTCACAGGAAGACCAGGCATATCAAGCGTCGCTTCAATTCCATTCGTGAAAGTGTTCAAAATGGAGACATAGATATTTGTAAAGTACATACGAACCTGAATGTGGCAGATCCATTGACTAAACCTCTCCCTAGAGCAAAACATGGTTAACACCAGAACTCTATGGGTGTTCGATTCATCACAATGTAACTAGATTATTAACTCTAGTGCAAGTGGGAGACTGTTGGAAATATGCCCTAGAGGCAATAATAAAATGGTTATTATTATATTTCCTTGTTCATGATAATTGTCTATTGTTCATGCTATAATTGTGTTATCCGGAAATCGTAATACATGTGTGAATACATAGACCACAACACGTCCCTAGTGAGCCTCTAGTTGACTAGCTCGTGGATCAAAAGATAGTCATGGTTTCCTAACAATGGACATTAGATGTCATTGGTAACGGGATCACATCATTAGGAGAATGTTGTGATGGACAAGACCCAATCCTAAGCATAGCTCAAAGATCGTGTAGTTCGTTTGCTATAGCTTTTTCGAATGTCAAGTATCATTTCCTTAGACCATGAGATTGTGCAACTCCCGGATATCGTAGGGGTGCTTTGGGTGTGCCAAACGTCACAACGTAACTGGGTGACTATAAAGGTGCACTATGGGTACCTCCGAAAGTGTCTGTTGGGTTGGCACGAATCGAGACTGGGATTTGTCACTCCGTATGACGGAGAGATATCTCTGGGCCCACTCAGTAATGCATCATCATAATGAGCTCAATGTGACCAAGTGGTTGATCACGGGATCATGCATTACGGTACGAGTGAAGTGACTTGCCGGTAACGAGATTGAACGAGGTATTGGGATACCGACGATCGAGTCTCGGGCGAGTAACGTACCGATTGACAAAGGGAATTGTATACGGGATTGATTGAATCCTCGACATCGTGGTTCATCCGATGAGATCATCGAGGATCATGTGGGAGCCAACATGGGTATCCAGATCCCGTTGTTGGTTATTGACCGGAGAGTCGTCTCGGTCATGTCTGCGTGTCTCCCGGACCCGTAGGGTCTACACACTTAAGGTTCGGTGATGCTAGGGTTGTTGAGATATTAGTATGCGGTAACCCGAAAGTTGTTCGGAGTCCCGGATGAGATCCCGGACGTCACGAGGAGTTCTGGAATGGTCCAGAGGTGAAGAATTATATATAGGAAGTCCAGTTTCGGCCATCGGGAAAGTTTCGGGGGTCACCGGTATTGTATCGGGACCACCGGAAGGGTCTCGGGGGTCCACCGGGTGGGGCCACCTATCCCGGAGGGCCCCATGGGCTGAAGTGGGGAAGTGAACCAGCCCCTGGTGGGCTGGTGCGCCCCCCATGGGCCTCCCCCTGCACCTAGGGTTGGAAACCCTAGGGGTGGGGGCGCCCCACTTGGCTTGGGGGGCAAGCCACCCCCCCCTTGGCCGCCGCCCACCTTGGAGATCCCATCTCCTAGGGCCGGTGCCCCCCCTATGGGTCCTATATATAGTGGGGGGAGGGAGGGCAGCCGCACCCTAGCCCCTGGCGCCTCCCTCTCCCTCCCGTGACACCTCTCCCTCTCGCTGAGCTTGGCGAAGCCCTGCCGAGATCACCGTTGTTTCCACCACCACGCCGTCGTGCTGCTGGATCTCCATCAACCTCTCCTTCCCCCTTGCTGGATCAAGAAGGAGGAGACGTATTCCCAACCGTACGTGTGTTAAATGCGGAGGTGCCGTCCATTCGGCGCTAGGTCATCGGTGATTTGGATCACGACGAGTACGACTCCATCAACCCCGTTCTCTTGAACGCTTCCGCTCGCGATCTACAAGGGTATGTAGATGCACTCCCCTCTCCCTCGTTGCTAGATGACTCCATAGATTGATCTTGGTGATGCGTAGAAAATTTTAAAATTCCGCTGCGTTCCCCAACATGAGATTTATCATGTAATCCAGTAAGTTTTGTTACGGTTTGATCCCTAGTATCCACTATGTTCTCAGATTGATGTTGCTATGACTTTGCTATGCTTAATGCTTGTCACTAGGGCCTGAGTGCCATGATTTCAGATCTGAACCTATTGTGTTTTCATGAATATATGTGAGTTCTTGATCCTATCTTGCAAGTCTATAGTCACCTACTATGTGTTATGATCCGGCAACCCCGATGTGACAATAATCGGGACCACTCCCGGTGATGACCATAGTTTGAGGAGTTCATGTATTCACCGTGTGTTAATGCTTTGGTCCGGTACTCTATTAAAAGGAGGCCTTAATATCCCTTAGTTTCCGCTAGGACCCCACTGCCACGGGAGGGTAGGACAAAAGATTTCATGCAAGTTCTTTTCCATAAGCACGTATGACTATATTCGGAATACATGCCTACATTACATTGATGAATTGGAGCTAGTTCTGTGTCACCCTATGTTATGACTGTTACATGATGAACCACATCCGGCATAATTCTCCATCACCGATGCAATGCCTACAAGCTTTTCACATATTGTTCTTCGCTTATTTACTTTTCCGTTGCTATTGTTATCATCACCATAAAACACCAAAAATATTACTTTTGCTACCGTTACCTTTTGCCACTGTTACCACTACTATGATATTACTTTGCTACTAAATACTTTGCTGCAGATATTAAGTTATCCAGGTGTGGTTGAATTGACAACTCAGCTGCTAATACTTGAGAATATTCTATGGCTCCTGAGGGAGTCCTGGATTAGGGGGTCTCCGGACAGCCGGACTATATCCTTTGGCTGGACTGTTAGACTATGAAGATACAAGATTGAAGACTTCGTCTCGTGTTTGGATGGGACTCTACTTGGCGTGGAAGGCAAGCTAAGCAATACGGATATGGATATCTCCTCCTTTGTAACCAACCTTGTGTAACCCTAACCCTCTCCGGTGTCTATATAAACCGGAGGGCTTTAGTCCGTAGGACAACATACAATCATACCATAGGCTAGCTTCTAGGGTTTAGCCTCTCTGATCTCGTGGTAGATCTACTCTTGTACTACCCATATCATCAATATTAATCAAGCAGGACGTAGGGTTTTTCCTCCATCAAGAGGGCCCGAACCTGGGTAAAACATTGTGTCCCCTGCCTCATGTTACCATCCGGCCTAGACGCACAGTTCGGGACCCCCTACCCGAGATCCGCCAGTTTTGACACCGACATTGGTGCTTTAATTGAGAGTTCCTCTGTGTCGTCACCTTTAGGCCCGATGGCTCCTCCGATCATCAACAACGATGCGGTCCAGGGTGAGACCTTTCCCCCCGGACAGATCTTCGTGTTCGGCGGCTTTGCACTGCGGGCTAATTCGCTTGGCCATCTGGAGCAGATTGAAAGCTACGCCCCTGGCCATCAGGTCAGATTTGGAAGTTTGAACTACACGGCCGACATCCGCGGAGACTTGACCTTCGACGGATTCGAGCCACAGCCGGGCGCGCTGCACTGTCACGATGGGTATGACCTAGCTCTGCCTCTGAACAGTACCCCAGAGGCCGCGCCCGCATCAGCTCCGACCCGTAGCTCGGAGCCAACTGCGCCAATTGAGGACAGGTGGCTAGACACCGCCTCAGGGGCTGCAGTCTCAACGGCGATCGAGCCGAACACCAGCCTAATCCTCTGCGAAGCCCGTGACTCCAAAGTGCCGGACTCTTTTTCGGACTCCGAACCGTCCGCGCCCCTGCCAATCGAATCCGATTGGGCGCCGATCATGGAATTCACCGCCGCGGATATCTTTCAGCACTCGCCCTTCGACGACATTCTGAATTCACTAAAGTCTCTCTCTTTGTTAGGAGAGCCATGGCCGGACTATGGCCAACAGGATTGGGATGCGGACGATGAAGAAATTCGACGCCCACCCACCACCCACTTCGTAGCCATTGACGATGATTTAACCGACATGCTCGACTTCGACTCCGAAGACATCGACGGTATGGAGGACGATGTAGGAGACGAACATGAACCAACGCCTATAGGGCACTGGAAAGCCACCTCGTCATATGACATATACATGGTGGATACACCCAAAGAAGGCAATGGCGACGAGATAACGGAGGATAACCCCTCCAAGAAGCAACCCAAGCGCCGACATCAGTGGCGCCGCTCTAAGTCCTGCCAAAGCAAAAGTGGTGATACCGGCACAGGAGATAATAACACTACGGATAGTGCCGAAGACAACAACAATCCCCTCCAGCAAGATTAGAGCAGGAGGATGGAGGAGCCAGCCCTCCTGAGAGAGCGGTGGACGGAGAGGAGGAGGGTGACAATTACATGCCCCCCTCCGAAGAGGAGGCAAGCCTCGGCGATGATGAATTCGCTGTACCAGAGGATCTCGTCGAACAAGAGCGCTTCAAGCGCCGGCTTATGGCCACGGCAAATAGCCTGAAGAAAAAGCAGCTGCAGCTTCAAGCTGATCAAGATATGCTAACTGACAGATGGACTGAAGTCCTCGCGGCTGAGGAATATAAACTCGAGCGCCCTGCCAAGAATTACCCAAAGTGCAGGTTACTACCCCGACTGGAGGAAGAAGCGTATGATACGGCTGATCGACCACCTCATGGCCGTGATAGAGAGGCATTCCAGCCAAAAACTCAGCCTCCACCCCGGCGCCATTCAAATAAAAAGGCATGGGGAGATACGCCAGACCTGCGAGACATATTGGAGGACAAAGCAAAGCATGCAAGATCGATCTACGGATCACGAGGGTGCACAACTCTGCGAGACGATAAACGTCATGCCGGATACAGTAAAAGCAAATCCGGCCAGGCCGAACACAGCGGGCAAGACCCATTCGAGCTGCGTCGCGATATAGCCCAATACAGAGGCGCCGCACACCCCTTGTGCTTCACAGACGAAGTAATGGATCATCAATTCCCAGAAGGTTTCAAACCTGTAAATATTGAATCATACGAAGGCACAACAGATCCCGCAGTATGGATCGAGGATTTCCTCCTCCACATCCACATGGCCCGCGGTGATGACTTACACGCCATCAAATATCTCCCACTAAATCTCAAAGGACCAGCGCGGCATTGGCTTAATAGCTTGCCAGCGGACTCCATTAGCTTTTGGGAAGATCTGGAAGCCGCATTCCTCGACAACTTTCAGAGCACTTATGTGCGACCACCAGACGTCGATGACTTGAGCCACATAATTCAACAGCCAGAAGAGTCGGCCAGGCAATTTTGGACTCGGTTCCTTACAAAGAAAAATCAAATCGTCGACTGTCCGGATGCAGAGGCCTTAGAGGCTTTCAAACACAACATCCGAGACGAGTGGCTAGCCCGGCACCTTGGTCAGGAAAAGCCGAAATCTATGGCAGCTCTCACGATGCTCATGACCCGCTTTCATGTGGGAGAAGACAGCTGGCTGGCTCGCAGTAATAACATATCAAAGAACCATGGTACCTCCGATACCAAGGACGGCAATAGCAGGTCACGTCGCAACAAACATAAGCGCCGCATTAACAGCGAAAAAACCGAGGATACGGCAGTTAATGCCGGATTCAAAGGCTCTAAACTCGGTCAGCGGAAAAAGACATTCAAACAAAGTACGCTGGGTCCGTCCAGCTTGGACCGTATGCTCGATCGCTCGTGTCAAATACACGGCACCCCAGACAAGCCAGCCAATCACACCAACAGGGATTGTTGGGTGTTCAAGCAGGCCAGCAAGTTAATTGCCGAAAACAAGGACAAGGGGCCGCATAGAGATGACAAGGAGGAGCCCTGACAGCCGCACACCAGAGGACAGAAGAGGTTTCCCCCGCAAGTGCGGATGGTGAACATGATATACGCAACCCACATCCCCAAGAGGGAGCGGAAGAGTGCGCTCAGGGACGTATATGCGTTGGAGCCAGTCGCCCCAAAGTTCAACCCTTGGTCCTCTTGTCCGATCACCTTCGATCGCAGGGACCATCCCACTAGTATCCGTCATGGCAGATTCGCTGCACTGGTCCTAGACCCAATCATTGACGGATTTCACCTCACTCGAGTCCTTATGGATGGCGGCAGCAGCCTGGACCTGCTTTATCAGGACACAGTGTGCAAAATGGGTATAGACCCCTCAAGGATCAAACCCACAAAAACGACCATTAAAGGCGTCATTCCAGGTATAGAGGCCCATTGCACAGGCTCAATTACACTAGAAGTGGTCTTCGGATCCCCGGATAACTTCCGAAGCAAAGAGTTAATCTTCGATATAGTCATGTTCCGCAGTGGTTATCACGCGCTGCTCGGGTGAACCGCATTTGCTAGATTCAATGCGGTACCACATTATGCATACCTCAAGCTCAAGATGTCAGGACCTCGCAGAGTTATTACAGTCAATGGAAACACAGAGTGCTCTCTCCGAACAAAGGAGGACACCGTGGCCCTCGCAGCAGAAGCGCAAAGCAGCCTCTCAAGGCAATCGACCAGTTCAGTGCTTCAAAGCCCGGACACCTTCAAGCGCGCTCAGAGCAATCGGCAAATAGACCGCCTGGCGCGATCTGAGCTCATGTAGCAATATGGCGGCCACCCCAATCCCAGCCCAACGGCGAAGCTCGTGCCACGCGTACATAATTACGCATTAAAAATACCATGGGCACAGGTGGGGAGGGGGCACACTGCGGCACGCCCCAAGATGCGGCTTAAACCACACTAGGGGCTTCCCGTTTGGTTATTTTTCTCTTCTTTCAGGACCTTAATCTCTGAAAACCCTGTCCGGCAGCATTATTGCCGAACACATGATGCAGCAACCAAGGAGGCAGAAAGCTATGTCACACCACGGAATTCCCAGGTGGATTACAATACCGAGCGAAATATTTAATTTAATACTATTCCTCAGCTTGCCCTTGGAAGGGACATAGTCCCACTCTTTGCTTATCGCACTATCTGTATCATTCTGCTTTAACGCACCTTTTTGAATAAACAATGCATAACATCACGACTATTATTGCATTCTTGTTATATATATATATATATGTGTGTGTGTTCATTAACGACGCCTTGCAACCGTACACTTTGGTACGGCAAATACACCAGGGGCTTACGTACCCCACAACATGGTGTGAAAAGTCCGAACACTTTCACAAGTGCGGCACCCCGAACTTATAGCATTATATGCATCAGCTCCGAATCATGTCTTTGGTCAAATGTTGGGTTTGCCCGGCTCCTATGTTTTGGTACCTTACGTTCCGCTCCATCGGCTAAGGTAGCGCTAGGAGAACTACTGCGATTGTGCCTCGGTTCTGCCGGGCTTAGCACCTCAGTAGAGAAAGCTAAAACTGACTGTCATGATAAGGCGAGAGACTGGTCGCTGTTCGGCGAGGTTTTCGAGTCCCTAAAGACTTATGCCGCTTAGGGCGAGGGGCCGGCCCTGTCCGGCTTAAAGGCGTGTATCGCGCCCCGAATTCGGCCTTCCGAATACCAGGGGCTTCGCCGAAATTTAAAATTATAGAATTCTATGGCTAAGTGAGAGTGATAAAGCATTATTAGTCCGGTTACCTTGTTCGTTGCGCTGAGCACCTCCCTCAAGGACCCAAATATGGGAACAAGAGTGCTTAGGTTTATCCCGAACACCCCAGCACTCGTGGCATGGGGGCAGAAGCCGAGGACTATCCATCTCTCAGATTGATAAACGGCCAAACAAAAGGTAATATTTTAAATTCAAACAAGCGTTGCATAGCACATATGAAACAAGTTTGCATAAATACAGGATAAAACGAGCAAGTCTCACTCAAATATTACATCTTGTGAACACTCATCCGCTATGAGATGGGCACCCAGCAGAACACCCTCGTAGTACATCTCGGGGTGGCGGTGCTCCTTGCCCTCCGGCGGCCCCTCCTTGATCAGCTTTACGGCGTCTAGCTTGACCCACTGCAATTTCACACGGGCGAAAGCCCGGCGTGCACCCTCAATGCAGACAGATCGCTTGACGACCTCCAGCCGCAGGCAGGCATCCACAAGCCGCCTCACCAGGCCGAAGAAGCTATTCGGAAGGGCGTCGCCAGGCCACAGCCGGACTATAAAGCCCTTCATGGCCTAATCGGCCGCCTTATGTAGCTCGACCACCTGCTTCAGCTGGTCGCTCATTGGCACCGGGTGTTCGGCCTTAGCATACTGAGACCAGAATAGCTTCTTCGTTGAGCTTCCATCCTTGGCCTGGTAAAATTGTGCGGCATCGGACACACTGCGGGGCAAATCTGCGATGCTCCTCGAGAGCTCCAGATTCGGGTAAGTAATCGGTAATTTACTTTTACATGCTTGCTTTGCATATAGAAAGCCTTACCCGTCGCTATCTTCATCATTGCGTCGATCTCCTGGAGGGCCCTTTGGGCTTCGGCCTTGGCACTTTTTGCGCTCTTGAGGGCCGCGGCAAGCTCAGACTCCCGCGTCTTTGAGTCAAGCTCCAACGCCTCGTGCTTCGCCACGAGAGCCTGGAGCTCTTGCTGCACCTCGCCCACCCGAGCCTCGTGCTTCTCTCGCTCGGTGCGCTCCTTGGCCGCGTTATCTTCGGCCTTGGTTAGCACTTGCTTCAGGGTTGCCACCTCGGTCGTGGCCCCTGGCGAATATACGATGATCATGTCATTTTGCAATCGCGTCTTCTTTTATATATACATATCTATAGACAGGGTATTACTTATCCTTGTTCTCCTCGAGCTGCCTCTTGACAAGGCCGAGCTCTTTCCTAGACCCCTCGAGGTCCTGCTTCAGTACGGCGACCTCCGCAGTCAGTGCGGCGGACGCCAGCAGCGAAGCCTGCATATGCATATTGACATACTTATATTAGACTCCTACGATATTATTTGATCCTCTGTTCGGCTTTTCTTTGTGAACACCGAACAAAGCATCAGGGGCTACTCTCTATGCGGTAATATTTCTACTACATTTTAAAACACTTACCTCAAAGCCTGTTAGAAGGCTGGCACAGGCTTCAGTCAATCCGCTCTTGGCGGACTGAACCTTCTGGATCACCGCACTCATCATAGTGCGGTGCTCCTCATCGATGGAAGCGCTTCGCAGCGCTTCCGGCAGATTGTCCGGCGCCTCTGGATGGACAGAGGTCACTGGCACAGGTGTCTTTCCCCTCTTAGAAGGAGGCCGCCTGCCCGAGCCCGGAACCACTAGAGGTTCCAGCGCAGTGTTCAGCTGAGGGCCGAACTCGGAGCTCTCAGGGGCCCCGTCCCCTCGGCTCCCGGAGTCCGGAAGGTCGCCTTGAGGCGCCTCCAGGACTATCTCCCCTCGACCCGGTGCCTCTTGAGACAGCACCTCAGCGTCATCAGCAGGATGAGGGGAGGTGGCGGTCGGGACTGGATCGCTGTCCATGTCCGACGAGCCCAGGGAGCCGTCCGATGATACATCGATACTGGCTCGTGGCGGCCTGCATAATTATGTTCGGCGTTAGGGAAAGCAGTGCGACAAAGGAATACTATGAGTTACTCTGGTACCCGAATACTTACGATCTCCCCAGGGGCTTGGCCCTGGGCAACCACTCGTCTTCGTCTTCATCGGCGGCGGTGGAGCTGTTCGGAAGGAGAGTCCTTCCCTTCTTGGACCCTTCGGCCCCCACAGTCGGGACGGCCTTCCTTTTCTTGTCTCCCCCGCCTGGAGGGGGAGCATCTTCTTCTTCCTCCTCGTCTTCGAGGGAGGAGTGTGCCGCAAAATTATCGGACGATGAGTCCGATAACACCTGGCGTCGGGAACTCTTTCGGGTTCCCTTGGCCTTCTTGGTCTTCTCCGGCACCTTGTAAGGAGCCAGAGTCAGCATCTCCGTCAGGAGAGCGCCCGCAGTGTCTTCGGGTAAAGGGGTCGGACAGTTAATCTGCCCCGACGTCTCCACCCAGTCCTGTCAAAGGCATGGAGATTAGACCCCGCGCATGGTTAATCTAGGGGAAATAAATGTCCTATGAGGCGTATTAAACTCACCGAACACGCTAGGCACTTTGCGCTTAGTCCGCGGTCCTCGGCGAGAAAAGGAGGGACCTCGGCACCCTTGAACAGCACCTTCCAGATGTCCTTGTGTGTCGTATCAAAGAGCTCACTTAGAGTCTGGTGTCGGGCCGGGTCAAACTCCCACAAGTTAAAATCCCGTTGTTGACACGGGAGGATCCGGCGGATGAGCATAACCTGGACTATGTTGACAAGCTTGAGATTCTTACTTGCCATGCTCTGGATACATTTCTGGAGTCCATCCAGCTCCACCGATGAACCCCACGACAAGCCCTTCTCTTTCCAGGAAGTGAGCCGTGTAGGGAATCCGGATCGAAACTCGGGGGCTGTCGCCCATTTGGCGTCGTGCGGCTCGGTGATGTAGAACCATGCCGATTGCCATCCCTTTATTGTCTCCACAAAGGAGCCTTCGAGCCATATAACGTTGGGCATCTTGCCCACCATGGCTCCGCCGCATTCTGCTTGTTGGCCTCGTACCACCTTCGGCTTGATATTGAAGGTCTTTAACCACAGGCCGAAGTGGGGCCGGATGCGGAGGAAAGCCTCACACACGATGATGAACGCCAAAATGTTGAGGACGAAGTTCGGGGCCAGATCATGAAAGTCCAGCCTGTAGTAGAACATGAGACCACGGACGAATGGATGGAGGGGAAACCCCAGTCCGCGGAGGAAGTGGTGGAGAAAAACTACCCTCTCGTGAGGTTCCGGGGTAGGGACGATCTGCCCCACAGCGGGTAGCCGATGCGCGATATTCGCAGCTAAGTATCCGGCTCCGCGTAGCTTCTTGACATCTCCCTCCGTGACGGAGGACACCATCCACCTGCCTCCCGCTCCGGACATGGTTGCAGAAGGTGGAGGTGGGAAGTGCGGACTTGGGCGCTAGAGCTTGAGTGTGCGAAAATGGATGAGCAAAGGAGGAAGAAGGCGTGGATGAAAAGGTGAATCCTTATCCCTTTATGTTGGCAGACAAAACTATGCGCCCCCCACTAGCCTGGTAAAACTCGCTCATCCCCCAAGCGCCGTAATCGATGGCGCGGTTGGGTTACCCACGCCCGTATTGATGAGGATCCCGTAATAAGGGCACACGATCTCTGCTTTGACAAGACGTGTCGAAAAACTGCCTCGCGTTATGTGCGGGGCTAGTTAAAGCAAACGGTTCGAATAATCACCGGGCCATGACATAACGTCATACTGTCAAAACAAGTCAGCAAATTAGATTTGCAAAAATATTATTCTCTCTACGGAAGTATGTGGAACTTATGTTGCAGGGTCGGACACTATCCTCGTGTTCAAATTCTTCTGTGATGTATTCAGAGGAGGAACCTGCCTTGCAATGTCGAAGACAATACTGCACGCCGGACTCATCGTCATTGAAGCCTGGTTCAGGGGCTACTGAGGGAGTCCTGGATTAGGGGGTCTCCGGATAGCCGGACTATATCCTTTGGCCGGACTGTTAGACTATGAAGATACAAGATTGAAGACTTCGTCTCGTGTCCGGATGGGACTCTACTTGGCGTGGAAGGCAAGCTAGGCAATAAGGATATGGATATCTCCTCCTTTGTAACCGACCTTGTGTAACCCTAACCCTCTCCGGTGTCTATATAAACCGGAGGGTTTTAGTCCATAGGACAACATACAATCATACCATAGGCTAGCTTCTAGGGTTTAGCCTCTCTGATCTCGTGGTAGATCTACTCTTGTACTACCCATATCATCAATATTAATCAAGCAGGACGTAGGGTTTTACCTCCATCAAGAGGGCCCGAACCTGGGTAAAACATTGTGTCCCCTGCCTCTTGTTACCATCCGGCCTAGACGCACAGTTCGGGACCCCCTACCCGAGATCCGCCGGTTTTGACACCGACAGCTCCCCTTGTGTCGAATCAATAAATTTGGGTTGAATACTCTACCCTCGAAAACTGTTGCGATCCCCTATACTTGTGGGTTATCAAGACTATTTTCTGGCGTCGTTGCCGGGAGCATAGATCTATTCTTTGAGTCACTTGGGATTTATATCTGTTGGTCACTATGAAGAACTTGAAATACGCAAAAACAAAAAATTATCCCTCAACTACAAGGGGAGGTAAGGAACTGCCATCTAGCTCTGCACTTGATTCACCTTCTGTTTTGAGTAAGCTTGCGACACCTAAACCTGCTTCTGCTATTAATTCTGATATGTCGCATATTATTGATGATGCCACTTCTGCTATGCATGATACTTATGATGAAACTACTTCTATTCTTGATACTACTGTGCCACTTGGTGAATTTCTTGATGAACAACTTGCTAGGGCTAGAGAGAATGAAATTATTGAAAATGATAATATTGATGAAAGTGATGATGAAGGCTCTCCTAATAAATATGAATTGCATGTTGTGCCTGAGGGCTATGTTATGGATGAAGAAACTACAAGAGACTTTCTTGCATGCAATGATAGAAGTGATCTTAAGAAATTATTAGCTAAGCTTAAACACAAAAACTCTGAATGCTAGAATGAAATATGATCCTGCTTATGCTACTTCACCTATCTTTGTTACTGATAAGGATTATGATTTCTCTGTTGATCCTGAGATAATTACCTTAGTTGAATCTGATCCTTTTTATGGCTATGAATCTGAAACTATTGTGGCACACCATACTAAATTAAATGATATAGCCACCCTGTTCACTAATGATGAGAGAACTTGCTACTTTTATATCCTTAAAATATTTCCGTTCTCATTAAAGGGTGATGCTAAGATATGGTTTAATTCTGTTGATCCTGGTTGTGTGCGTAGTCCCCTGGATATGATTTATTACTTCTCTGCTAAATATTACCCTGCTCATAAGAAACAATCTGCCTTAAGGGATATATATAATTTTTTGCAAATTGAAGAAGAGAGTCTCCCACAAGCTTGGGGGAGGCTTCTCCAATTACTTAATGCTTTGCCTGATCATCCTCTTAAGAAAAATGAAATACTTGATGTCTTTTACAATGGACTAACTGATGCTTCCAGAGACCACCTGGATAGTTGTGCTGGTTCTGCTTTCAGGGAAAGAACACCGGATGAAGCTGAAATTCTATTGAATAATATGTTGATAAATGAAAATAATTGGACACTTCCTGAGCCAACTCCTGAGCCTATTCCTAAACCAACTCCAAAGAAAAGGGGTGTTCTATTTCTCAGTCCTGAAGATATGCAAGAGGCAAAGAAATCCATGAAAGAAAAGGGTATTAAGGCTGAAGATGTTAAGAATTTACCTCCTATTGAAGAAATACATGGTCTTAATTTACCACCTGTTGAAGAAATATATGGTTTTAATCCATCACCTATTGAAGAAACACATGGTCTTGATAACCCGACACAGGTAATAAAGGTAAATTCTCTCTATAGATATGATAAAGCTGAAATCCCTCCTACTAAGTTTGCTAGCCAATGTTTGGATGAGTTTGATAACTTTATGGTTAAGCAAGAAGACTTCAATGCTTATTTTGGTAGACAATTGAAACAAAATGCTTATATGATTGAACACTTGGGTGATTATATGTCTAGAGTTAAAGGTGGACTTAAATTCATTAGTAAACATGCTTCTATGGTTACCACTCAAGTAGAACAAGTACTTAAAGCTCAGAATGATTTGCTCAATGAATTAAATAGTAAGAAAAATGATAATGTTCTTAGAGTTATGACTAGAGGTGGTAAAATGACCCAGGAACCTTTGTATCCTAAGGGCCATCCTAAGAGAATTGAGCAAGATTCTCAGAGAAATGATATTGATACACCTAGTCCTTGTAAGAGGAAGAAAAAGAAAAATGATAGGACTTTGCATGCTTCTAGTGAACCTGTTATTGACACACCTGAGAATCCCAATGATATCTCTATTTTTGATGTTGAAACACAATCTGGTAATGAACATGAAACTAGTGATAATGTTAATGATAATGTTCATGTTGATGCTCAACCTAGTGATGACAATGATGTAGAGATTGAACCTGCTGTTAATCTTGATAACCCACAATCAAAGAATCAACATTATGATAAGAGAGACTTTGTTGCTAGGAAACACGGTAAGGAAAGAGAGCCTTGGGTTCAGAAACCCATGCCTTTTCCTCCTAAGCCATCCAAGAAAATGATGATGAGGATTTTGAGCGCTTTGCTGAAATGATTAGACCTATCTTTTTGCGTATGCGTTTGACTGATATGCTTAAAATGAATCCTTATGCTAAGTACATGAAAAATATTGTTACTAATAAAAGAAAGATAGCGGAAGCTGAAATTTCTACCATGCTTGCTAATTATACTTTTAAGGGTGGAATACCTGAGAAACTAGGAGATCCAGGAGTACCAACTATACCATGCTCCATTAAAAGAAACTATGTTAGAACTGCTTATGTGATCTTGGGGCCGGTGTTAGTGTTATGCCTCTATCTTTATATTGTAGACTTGACTTGAGTAAGTTAACACCTACTGAAATATCCTTGCAAATGGCTGATAAATCAACTGTTATACCTGTCGGTATTTGTGAGGATGTGCCTGTTGTAGTTGCAAACGTTACTATTTTAACGGACTTTGTTATTCTTGACATTCCCGAGGACGATAGTTGTGACGCCCGGGTAATTAAGCTACAGTAATCCCACGCTAATCATGCCATGACACCTCGGTTACTGTTGCTATCCTCACAATAATTCGAAACCGTTCGAAATTCAAATTTAAATTAATGATAACAATAAAAGTTTTCAATAATTAAAACAGAATTGTTCGGTGGTTGCCGAATATTACAAAGGTAATTATGGTGCAACAAACACATTTTTATAAAATGACTAAATGGTTTAAAATGAATTTGAACAGAAAAGAAATAATAAAGAAAATACAAAAG